>NW_024426774.1:71503916-71738203 GCF_017311325.1 Ursus maritimus
CTTTTCTTTGCTGGGGGGGATTTCTCCTTCTCGTCATTCAGATGAGGAGAGGTCGTGGGGTTGTCCAGAGCCCAAATTATGGACCAGGACCCAGGCCATGCGCCCTTGTTTTGTAGGGATCTTAGGGATGTGGGCTTCTTGATTTTTCAGCCTGCCTTCTGGGGGAGGGGCCTGCCGTGCCTATACTCAGGCAACCCTGTTTGGGTAGAATCTCCGTGTCCCCTGCGAGGGGGGATGGGGATGGGCACACTCTGAGCCAGTATTTCCAGACTTTTGTTCTCTGGCGGCTTTCCCTGGCAGTTTGCTGTGCCTCTTCTGAGAGAGCAGCAGTGGCCGAATCTCAGCCTCTGTCTCAGAACAGAGGGATCGCAGACCGTTCTCCACTGATGTTTTGGCCACTTTAACTCTGTTTCTGTTGGTGCTGCTCAACCCTGCAGCGTCCCGGGATGTGCGCCCCACACCCGGGGTCCCAGCCCTCACTTCCAGGGCGGGCGCGTCTCTGTCCTTTGTGTTTCTAACACCGCCAGCTGCCAGCCGCCCCCGCGCGCTCCCGGAGCTCCCGGTCTCAGTCTGGTTCCAGTGAGCGCACGGGAGCTCCGGTTTTCAGTCTGGTCACGTGTGTTCCCCGGCTCACGGTCTCAGTCTGCTGTCTCGTGGGTGCTGGTCCACGAATCCACCCGCTCCCCCGTGCAGGTGGCTTCCGCTTCCTGGCGCCCGAACGCGGCGGCTCCCTCCCCCTTCCGTTTATCTTCCGATATCTGTGCGCAGTTTCACGGCTCCCCGCTTCGTACCCCAATACTCAGCGCTGGAGATGTTCATTTGTAGAGATCCAGATGTATCTTCCTGTGTCTCAGGCTGATTCTGTGGATGTTCAGGCTGGTCTGGTACCTATCCAACTCGACTCAGGGGACCTGCTGAAAAAGGTGTCTCCTACTTCTCCGCCATCTTAACTCACCTCCCACCTAAAAGTGCTCCTTACCAAAACTCTGTGGCTCTTTTTTCTTTAAATGTTCCTCTGGTTGTTGTAAGCTTTTTATTAGGGTCCAGAGTTCTGAAAAAGTTGATTCTGACAGTTTTGGCCAGTTTGTTATTGTTGTAGAGGGATGGACTATTGAAATTCCCTTCTCTATCGTGTTGTTGATGTCACACCTAACAGCATCTTTAAAATATGCTATTGTTCCGCTTGCTCTATTCCAAAACCAGAATGTAGCTTTAACATTATCAACTGTCCTTCTTTATCTTGTTTAATGGTTTTTAGCTTAAAGTCTACTTTGGTATCAGGATTGCAACCTGTATTTTCTTAATGGAAACTGATTCCTCCCTTATTTTAATCTCAGTCCTACAGTTATATGAAATGCTTGCCCTCTGTCCTTTTGCCAGAACTTTCCAGTCTTCTTTTGGTGTAATGAAGCTTATTCTGTAGTCCAGTAGGGAGTTGGCCAGGCTTTTCTGTAGAAGACCAGAGAATAAATGTCTATATTTTCTGAGCCAGGTGGCTTTTGCAGCAGTTATACAACTGCCATTGCAGCATGACAGTAGTCATAGATAATACAGAAACATGGGAGCATGGTTGTGTTTTAATAAACTTCTGTTTATGCAAACAGATGTTTGATTTGGCCATGGACCATAGTTTACTGACCCCTGCTCTTCTGTATTTCTCAAGTAGGGTATATATGTACAGTATTCTCTAAGTTCTAACACATTCATAATTGTTTCCAATGGGCATGATACATGGACAGCTTAGATCAGTATAATATTTTTTGTTTTTACTTTCCTAAACTTTCTTAAATATGTTGCTCTGTTGTTGCCTTGCTTTGCATCTTGCTATAGAGAAATCAGATGGCAGTCTAGTTCTGTTCCCTAGAAATGCCAAAGATGTGGGTCCCATGTTTTATTCTCTTTATTAAAGTTTTATAGGAAGATGAGGAGGGGATTTGGAATCAAGAGATTGCCAGTTCTCCAAGCCTGGAAGTCCTCAGTATAACATTTTTAAAATTAATTTTTCCTTCCATTTGCATTTTACTGTTAAAAAAAAAGATAATGAAAAAGATTAGAGTGCATTACCTTTCAAAATGTGATATTTTCCATTAGAATTGTTAATTTTTTAACTTACGGTGATATACAGACGTGAAAAGGTGTTTGTTTGGTTTAAGGTAACATAAGTGTCGTCAATTATCCCACAAATTTTTCTTGGACACTTTATTATATATTGGTTCCTACTTGGGGTGTGGAGGTGACATGGCCTTTTCTCTTATTAGTTATAAGAGTCTTTTATCCGTTCTAGATCTAATTCCTTTATGTGATAAATGATTTGCAAAACTTTTCTCCCATTCTATAAGTTCTCTTTTCACTTTCTTAATGGTATCCTTTGATGTATAATTTTATTGAAGTCTAATCTATTTATTTTTTCTTTCGATTGTGTGTGTAGTGTTACATCTCAGGCCTTACCTAACTCATGGTCATGAAGATTTTCTCTTATATTTTCTAAGAGTTTTTTACTTCTTATATTAAGGTTTATGACCAATTTTGAATAATTTTTGTGTATGATGAGGTAAAGAAGGAATACAGCTTCATTCTTTTGAACATAACTCTCCAGTCATTCCAGCATTGTTTATTGAAAAGACTGTATTTTCCCCCAGTGAACTGTCTTGGCATCCTTATTGCAAATCAGTTGATTGTAGGTGTATAGATTTATTTCTGAGCTCTTAATTTTATTCCACTGATCTGTGTGGCTATCCTTATGCCAGTACCACACAGTTGTGATTTCTGTAGCTTTGTAATAAGTTTTGAAATCAGAAGGTAGGAGTCCTTCAACTTTTTTCTTCTTTTTCAAGAGGGACTCTGGGTCCCTTGAATTTCTATGTGACTCTTAGAATTCGTCAATTTTTGCAAAGAATCTAGCCTTTTTTTGATAGGAGTGCATTGAATCTGTAAATCTATTGGGGTAATATTGCCATTCTAGCAATATTAAGTCTTCTGGAACATGGGGTATTTTTCCATTTTTTCAGTTTCTTTTTTTTTTTTTTTTTGAAGATTTTATTTATTTATTCGACAGAGAGACAGCCAGTGAGAGAGGGAACACAAGCAGGGGGAGTGGGAGAGGAAGAAGCAGGCTCATAGCGGAAGAGCCTGATGTGGGGCTTGATCCCATAACGCTGGGATCACGCCCTGAGCCGAAGGCAGATGCTTAACCGCTGCGCCACCCAGGCACCCCCCATTTTTTCAATTTCTTTTGTAGTTTTCAGAGTATGCATTTGGTACTTCCTTTGTTAAATTTATTCCTGAGTAGTTTATTCCTTTTGGTGCTATGGTAAATGAGGGTGGTTTTTTTTTTTTTTTTTTTGGTTTTTTGTTTTTTTTCAGAATGCTTATTGCTAGTGTGTAGAAATTGATTATCCTGCAATCTTGCCAAACGCTTTATGAGTTCTAATAGTTTTATAGTGAATTCCTTAGAGTTCTCCATATATAAGATTATATTATATGCAAATAGAGATAGGTTTCTTTCTTTTCAATCTAGGTGTCTTCTGTTTCTTTTTCTTGTTTAATTTCCCTGACTAGACCCTCCAGTCTGATGTTGAATAGAAGTACAAGAGACCCTTGTAATTTTGGAGGGAAAGTATCCAGTCTTTCACCATTAAGTATGTTGCTATCTGTGAAGTTTTTGTATGTGATCTTTATCACATCGAAGAAGTTGTTTTCTGTTCCTAGTTTGTTGAGTGTTTTTGTTGTGAACAAACCTGAAATTTTGTCAAATATTCTTTCTGCATCTATAAGATGCAAGAAGAATATTGTGTGATTTTTGTTTTTTATTTTATTGGTATGATATATCTTGTTAATTGCTTTTTGGGTGTTAAACCAACCTTGCATTCCTGGAATAAATCCCTCTTGGTCCTAGTGTGTAATCCTTTTTATATATTTATGGATTTGGGAGGATTTTTATATCTGTATTCATAAGAGATAATGGTCTTTATTTTTTTCTTGCAATGCTCTTGTCTGGTTTGCATTGGAGTAAATAGAGTTGGGAAGATTTTTCTTCTGTGGTATATTTTGGAAGGGTTTGTGAAGAATTGATGTTAATTCTTTAAATGGTTGGTAGAATTCTGTGGTGAAGCTATCTGGGCCTGGACATTTTCTTGTGGAAAAATTTTAAATTACTAATTTAGTCTTCTTTATTTATTGTAGATCTTTTCAGATTTTCTGTTTCTATTTTATTCTGTCTTGGCAGTCTGTCTTTTTAAGAATTTTTCCATTTTATTTAAGTATATTTTGTATAATTTGAAATATGTTGTTTGTAGTATTTTTACTATCCTTTTTATTTCTATAACTTCCGTAGTAATGGCCCCTCTTATTTTTGATTTTGGTAATTGGAATGCTTCCTCCTTTTTTCTTGGTTTAGTGAAAGGCTTCTCAATTTTGTGATATTTTCAAAGAAAATTTTTGGTTTTGCTAGCATTATTTTCTATTGTTTTTCTATTCTCAATTTTTCCTCTGTTCTTTATTATTTCCTTTATTCTACTTGCTTTAGATTTGTTTGCTCTTCTTTAAAGGAGTGTTTCTAGTGTATTTTAAGACACTTGCTTAAGAGACAACCTGATCTGAGTTTAAATTTTTCCTTCACTTGTTATCTTTGTTATTTGGGATAAATTAGTCTTAAAAAATTACTATATGAAGTGAAGATCATACATATCCCCCTGTTAGCTTTGAAAATTAAATGAGATAAGTTAGTAAATGCTCAATAAATGTAACAGTTAGTAGTTATTATTCCACTTGGGAATTTGCATGCATCTTTATCTTAGCAATATATTTTCACAAATATAAAAAGAAAATTTCTTAACTCCAGATAATCAAAAATTTTCAATTAAATCTGAAATGAGATTTTTAGATCACCAAAGTCTCTTCCTGTGAATGTTGTAGGTTTTGTACTTGTATTTTATTTAAAAAAACTTTTTTGAAAAAAGTATAAAGAAATTATTATTTTTAAATACACTTTTGGTAAATAAATTAATTAAAAATTGATACAGCTGTAGGCTGAATAACCGCTCAATTTATTTCACCAATGTTGACTGATGAAATTGACCATTTACCTATTTAGTGGGTCATCAGTCTCTGCCATGTATGTTTGCATTCAGATTCTGGCAATTAACCGGGGAGAAAATTTGAAGATACTGACTGTCAAAGTCAACATTTCTGATGGAGTGAAGAATGAATTCTGCAGGTGGTGCATCCAAAACAGGTCTGTTTATAGATTTTTACAGAATTTCCTATCTTCCAATACTAAAATGCCATATGAGATCTATACCTACTGATCTATACCTACTGGGAAAATGTCCATTCTGTTAAGCAAACAAACAAACGTTGACAGACAACGGATATGTGTCCTTTTTACATCAAAAAAAGGTAGAAATGTTGTGTATGTTTAAATAGGAAACAGGATATATTAAATATTAAAATAAATTATTAATCATGGTTATTTCTGGAGAGAAGGACTTTTACTTTAGTACTTTTTTGTACTATTCAAATCTTATACCGAGTGTTTTCTCTTATGAAAAACTAACAAAAACATAGTGTATATGGCATTTCTGTAATGTTTTGATCATTAAGGATAATTGAAATAAGAATATAATTTATTAGATATTACAATATAAGTCTCTAAACATAATATATGCAATTTACCTAAAATGTTTTGCACATTAAGGATGATTGATACAAACATTAGGTTTTTTGGATATTTCAGAGAATTGTAACTTTTTATTATCTTTTTTCCTTTGTTAAGGGAACCTTTTAAAATAGCACCACATATTTATATAGAACTTCTAACTTTTAGTTTTAACTTTTTAGAGTGTATTCGATCCTTACAACAGTCTGTTCTTTTGGTAGAGCAGATTTGTAGCTGCCATTTGACCAATGAGAAAGCTGATGCAAAGGTAAAGAAGCTTGCCTAGCAGTTAGGACATACAGATTTGGGGTATGCTCCTTACAAGCTAGTTCTTTGTGCCCTTAAGTTAGGGAGATTGCTGGGAAAGCCATTTGAAGTGTTGGATGAATTTTTCTTTGAGAGGAACAAGTGCTATATACTTCGGAAGTTAGCTCTCTCAGCCAGTATCATTCTTTCATCAGTTCATTGGAAACCGGCTTGCCAAAAACCAATTCCATGAAGGATCAGCTTGCTTAATCACCAAATAATGCTAACCAAGTACCCATCAAGTGAAACAAGTATCTCAGTGGTAAATTCTGTAAGCCAATTGTGTTATATCCATTCAGTGGAATTCTGTGCAGCCATCTTAAAAACGTTGAGATAGAGCTAAAATTGAGATATAAACATGTCTTACTACGTTAAAAAGACAGTTTATAGTTAGTATTTATAGTATGCTCTCGTTAGTGGCAAAAAATAGGTCTATATGTGTGTAAGAAAATTTTTGAAAAAATACAGATGATCTATTCCATAGCTGTAGTCTGAGATTTTAATTTTGTTGTATGCTGTCTGGTAGAGTTTTTTTTTAAATGAATGCTTATTTCTTTTGTAAACAAATAAATTTCATTAAAAATGAAAAAAATAAATACCTAAAAGCAATCATAGATTTAAACAATTGTATTAAGAAATTAGATAATTTTAATTTAAAATATGTTGAAATTCTAAGAGAGCTTCATAAAAAGAACAAAATCCTAGAAGTGGATATATCTGAGTTTGAATTCCAGTTATATTACTTCTTACTCTTGTGACTATGATGAGTACATTACTTAATTTCTTTCAGTTTCATTATTGTGAAAATGGTGAATAATGCCTTTTTCACAAATTTAAGAGAATTAAGTGATATTCCATGTAATTGTATAGCCTTCAGTGGTATCTGGTATTATGAAGTTATGGGATTATTGTGTAAAACTCCTTTTTAGAAATAGCTTTTATAAATAGATCACAGTAAACTGGAGAAAACTTCTTTTTTTTTTTTTTTTTTTTTAAAGATTTTATTTATTTATTTGACAGAGATAGAGACAGCCAGCGAGAGCGGGAACACAAGCAGGGGGAGTGGGAGAGGAAGAAGCAGGCTCATAGCGGAGGAGCCTGACGTGGGGCTCGATCCCAGAATGCCGGGATCACGCCCTGAGCCGAAGGCAGACGCTTAACCGCTGTGCCACCCAGGCGCCCCTGGAGAAAACTTCTTATTTTCTTGTGAATGTTCATAATATTCAGTATCAGAGTGTGTCCTCAATAGTTAAGGAAGTATTAGTTATGCTTTAAACTGTTATCTTCATATTAAGTAAATGTTAGGGAATGGCTTCCTTACAGAGACTTAAATGGTTTCTCTTGGCTCATCTAAATTATATTTTATTCAGTTCTCCTCCAGTTGAATTGGTAATATTGTTTGACTTATACAATAATACTTTACATTACTATGGTATAGCAATATAAGTTTCAGTTATGTTCTAGAAGTTTCTCTTCATATGGATAATTGAAGAAACTCTTCTATGGGAACTGAAGAACTGAAACAAAAGCCAGCTAAAATACTTCTCTGGGAACCAAGAACCATTCTCAGGGAATTGTTTTCATTTTTTTAACACATTCGAATGACTGGAGATACTCACTCAAATCTTTTCTTCTTTCTCCTCTTCTTTTTTGTTTTACTCTCTTTGTCCCTACTTCTTCCACCTTCCACCTCTCTTGTGTATTCATCTATCCAGGTTATACACTAGATGCTGGGGATTCACCTATAAACCAGATAAATATGTTTGTCTTTGGTGACAATGTAATTTAGTGGAGAAGACCCTGAGCATATGGTTTAGAGTGTGTTGAGGTTATAAAGGAGAAGTGCAATGTTTCATGAGTTTGTAACAGGGAACTCTAATGTAGTCTGGGTTGTGTGCAGATGGAGGTTGGAGATAGAAGGAGAGGAACAGGAAGCAACAAGAAATGATTGACTTGTTGGCATGGGCCAGATCATACCTAGTTTTCTAGACTGGGTAAGGATTTTATTCTTTATCTTAAGGGTAAACAAAAGCCAGTAAAGGGTTTAAACGGAGGATTGTCATGATCAGTTTGCATTTTAAGATCACTCTGGCTGCAGTATAAGGAATTATTTGGAAGGAACCCAGAGTAGATGTGGGAGCAAGAGATAAGGTTTGTGGAAAACCTTTGAGGCTTCTACAGGGATTGAGTAAGCAATGTTAAAAATTTCTGTGTTTTTCGTATAAGCAATGGGGAAACCTTAGTTTGGTCTTAAAGGGAATGACCCCCAGCAGATATCAGATACATACATTTAAGCAACCACTCCATTAGGGCTTTCCTGCCTCTAAGGATTATCTTCCTAGTGTACTGTCCCATGACCCAGGACTATGTTCTCTCCTAATTTGCCAAGCTCCATAGTATGGTGTGTAAGACCTTTAATGATCTGGCTACTGCCGTATTTTCTAGCCCCATTTACCTCCTACCTGATCCTGACAGTTATACTCTAGCAGTACTAATCTACTTGAAAGGACTCATCAAGTTCTTTCATGCTTCTACATGTGCTTCTACATGCTTTTACATGTGCTGTGGTTTCTTACCAGTATGCTTTTTTTCTCCTGGGTCTTGTTTGCTAAAGCAAAATTTATTTTTTAAAACCCATCTCAGATGTTTCTTCTGGAACATCTTCCGTGACATTGGGCTCTCCAAATTAGCAATAATAACAGCAATAACAGTAACAACAGTAGTATTAATTGTCATATTAATAATGTATGTCCAGTTCATCTCCTATGCCTCCCTTACTCTCATGCCCTCAGGTAAAGGTGACAGTAGGGAGTGACAGAGATTTGAGTGGAAGGATGTATGTCCTGAAAGCACTTTCATTCAAATTAAAAAACAAAGCTGTGTTCTACTCAGTTAATGACCTTCTGTGGAAAGGATTCAAATAGTTCTTATTATGAAACCTTTGGTGTATCACATTATAGATGCTTAAATGTTTGTCCACTGAAATAATTTAGTTAATTTCCTACCTGAGATAAGTAAGAGAGATGACAGTGTCCCTAGGGTATATTAATGATTTATTTTATTATGGTTTATAAAATAGATATTTTATTAATGGTTTGTACTCAAGAGTCATCGAAGGGCAAGGGCTATAGATGGATGGAAACATGGAAGGAGTTGGGCTGAATTTGTCCTTTTTAGCTTTTGTTTTTCTCTTACTGTTCTTTATCCAGTGCCCGCTACCATTCAGTTCGACTCTGACATTTATATCCATCAGCATGTATGCAGGTATACTGCGTGATAGAGCACTGCAGCCTGAGGAGTAGAGTGAGTTCTAAGGAATGGCAAGAGGCAAGGGTTAAAACAGTTTTTCCTTTGCTCAGTCTGCTTTAATTCTCAGAAAGAGATAAAGGAATGGGCAAAGAAGGATACATGTTTGTCTTAGCTTTGCTGCCATAACAAAATACCATAGACTGAGTGGTTTAAACAACAGAAATTTATTTTCTCCTAGTTCTGGAAGCTGTAAAGTCCAAGATCAAGGTGTAGGCTGATTTGATTCCTGGTGAGAACCCTCTTCTTGGCTTGTAGACTGCTGCCTTCTCACTATGCCCTCACCTGGCTGGAAGACAAAGGGATAGAGAGACAGCAAGCTCTCTGATAATCTTTTCTTCTACCAGTCACATCATGATGGCCCTACCGTCATGACCAATTATCTCCCAAAGGCTGCATCTCCAAATACCATCTTACTGGGGGTTAGGGCTTCAACATATTAATTTTAGGGGATATAATTTAGTTCATAGCAGTGCATTAGTCATTTTCTGGTGACTTTCTTATATCTTAAGATTTTTACCATTATTAATAATGCTCTGGAGACTCTTCCCAGGATAAGAAAGGTTTTTTTCCTCCCCTTAGTTTTATATGTGACCGTGGTTACCAGGTTTTTAAAAATAAGAACTCCAGATGTCATAGTAATAATTTCCAGACATCACAGTCTTCCCTCACAGATTATGTTACTTTGGCTTCAATAAAGTTTTTCCCCCTTTTCTGTTCTACTTCCTCTCCCTTCTTCCAGGAGCCCTTTCATGGTCTTGTTATTGCTTCATCAGTTTTAGTGTAGGCTTTTCTTTTTTGCAGGTGGAGACCACGTGGCTTTGCAAGGCCAGAGTTAATGAAGATCTTACACAATTCACTCGATGATTCTTTTAAACGCCTTATTTATCCTCTCCTCTGTAGAGAGTTCAGGTGTGTATCTTGTCTTATTTAATTTTATGTACTGTTTATTATTATTTATAGTAATAGACCCATTAAAGCATGAAGTAAATATTTGTTGATCCACTAACCCATCCAAAGAACTGAGTGAGGGTCACAAAGTGATTATAGTTAAGCCTAGATTTCAATCTGCAGAGGCATTCACATGTGTCGACCACAAAAGATAGCTCTTTATTAAAATGTACTTTTCCAAATCTTGACCAGTTAATGTGTATCCCTTCCAGTCCTACAATACCAGTTTTGCAATTTGACAGCCAAGACAAACAAATGGTTTTATTGATGAGAGATTTAGCTTGGGATAATAAACTAAGAAGTTAATGGAGAATTTAGTTGGAAGCAGTTTTTGGAGGTATGAGAACCAAAAACAGCATAAGAAAATCAGTGGAGCACGTGATGAATTTATCACTCTGAAGAGAGAAAGCTAATATATGTATTTAGTTCTAAATGGGAGTTATTTAGGTGAATAATTATCAGCAGTGATGAGCACATATTAGAGGAGATGATTAAAGTGACCATCTAGATGGACTAGTGGAAGGACTAAGAGTTACAAAGAAGAGCTGCAAAAGAGCTGAGGTGCAGATTGCGGGTTTTTGTAGGGAAAGTTTGAGGAGGCAGAAACCCTCTTTCCTGCTTATCTCTAGCCTCTGTCTTTGTAGTCAATCTTCAAACTAGCCATTCCCTCATATATTCCTTCCTATGGGCTCTAGACTTTCTTCATTCTCTCTTATTTATGGATTTCAGCAAGGGTTACTTGAAAACTGTAGATTTCTAGCCATCTCTTCAAGCTCACTAGAATTGATAGCAGCCTTTATAATGTTTGCCTGTTTTTCTTTTGCTGGACTTGGCTATTGACTTTGGAGGCATTGACAACAGGAACTGAGGAGGTACTATTAAAAAAGACACATAGCTTTTTTTGACCACCTTCTTTTTATCAAAGTCATTCATTTTCTTGATTCATCCTTCATAGCTTAGTTGTCCCTTAACAATATTGTTTTTATTTGAATCCTATTTCATTTCAAGTCTGTGCAAGGTAACATCTCTTGCTTTTGAGTGCTGGGACATAAAATTTTTAAATAACAGGTTTTGTTCATATGGAAAAAGAGAAAGTTACCTTATTCAAAATTTCGTTTCCTCTTGTTTTCCTTTATCTTGGATTTTCATGTTGCAAAGAATGTCCAGTAGTGCTTTTCACATTTTTGCATACATTTGACTTGAGTAGATTCACTGCCTATGGAATGATTTCATTGAGATTTAATGTTAGTGATTTGGTGTGGGATTATTTAATTTATAATCCTTCTCTGACTTCTTTTACCAGTGGGCAAACAAGAGTACTTTCCTTCTCTTTTTTTAAAATGCCTGCGGTTAAAAAAATATATCTTATTTTAGTCTGTAAGTTGGTTTGCAGACATTAACTGCAGATATGTCTCTTGGTAGAAATACTTGTAATTACCTGAACAGCAATTGAGAGAGAAAATTCCCAATTGATTTTTCTTTAAAGAAAATTACTTCAGTTCTCTAATTAAAAAGAAATCTGTCCTAATGTAGAAAAAATTGAAAGAATCAGTAAAACAAAGAAAAAAAAACCCACAAAATTTCATTTCCTAGAGATAATCATTGGTAACCAGACTTTTCTCCATTCATGTGTGAGTACTTAAAACAACCATACAGACTATATTATTTTGCAGACATTTGATTCAGTTGACTATATATTAGGCAGTCTACTTTGGATTTCTTAGTTCTGTAACTGTCAAGATGATTCATCTCCATGTTGTTTTTCACACCTACCTCTTTCATCAGTTCCATGTTGTCAGTTACCAAGTGCTGCCTATTTTCCCATCCTTTATTATTACCTTGAAATTTGCCGCTTCTTGATCTCTCTGTGGTTACTGTCTTAGTTCAGGATATGATAATTTCTTGTCTGGATTACTGTTCTAGGGTAATAGATGATCTCTGTCTGTCTTGCCATACTACACATTTCACACTGCCATCCTAAAACTCCCATCTGATTATTTCATGCACTTCTACTTAAAATTCTCCAGTGGCTCTTCTTTGTCTCTAGGATTAAATCCAAGCTCTTTAGAAGATCATGCATAGTCTTTTGTGGCCTGATTTCGTCTTGGCTCTACAGCCTTATGTCTCGGTATTTACTTTAGCATATGAAATTACTTGCTTTTTCTATAATGAGTCATGAGTCTTTACGTATGGTAGTTCCATTGCCTGCAACATTTTCTCTGTGCCTTCATTCTATTCTCCCTGCCTTTGTTTGTTTAACTCTATTACTTATTCTTCTTGATTCACCTGAGAAGACATCTCTTTTAGAAAGTTTTCCAGTTTAGCTGTCCCTCCCATATGTTCTCACTAGCATAGCACTTATCATTGTTTATACTTATCTGATTATTTTTTTGTTTCTTCCACAGTACAGTCATGTTCAGAGTGGGGATTTTGTCTTTTCAGCTTTGTATCTCACACCGATCGTGGTACTTTATATACAACTGACAACAAACACTATAAATAAAGTTAAAAGTGAAGATTTAGAAATACCTGTCATGATACTTTTCATGTTGCTTGGCTGAATGCAGGAGAATGACAGCGAAAAGAAGATGAGAGAAAGCCTTAAGAAACTGACTCAAGACAGAAAAGTAGACATTAGTTAGCTGTGTGTGCCTTCAGATATGTAGATAATTCTACCTCAGCACTGCTATGAAATGTACCTTGAATGGTTTTTTTACCGTCAGTTTTCTTGTAACCATGGCATGAATGTCTTTACCTGTTCTAATGGAGAAGACATACTTGTTATTGTCTTCTTATAAAATTCATAAGAATTTCAGGAGATAATATGTTAAGAGCTTTTGTTAAGAATGTGTGGTGTTAAGGGGCACCTGACTGGCTGAGTCAGAAAAGTGTGTGACTCTTGATATTGGGGTTGTGCATTTGAGCCCTACGTTGTATGTAGTGATTACTTAAATAAATTAAAAAAAAAAAAGTAAGAAAGTGAATGGTGTTAAAACTTAGTTTCCAAATGCCTTTAAGTCCATTGTAGACATATGTTTTTATCCTAGAAAAAGTTTTAAAATTAGACTTCTAATAACTTCTGTGGAGGAAACCTGGGAAATTCTGTGCGTGAGGCATAGTTCTGGACTGATTACTAATATCCTTGGTCGTGTCACATCCCTGTGAGAATGACAGGGTGGGGGCTCAATGTGGGGAATTGGACAGAGAGAGAAGATGACATTGAGATTTGTATGGGTTAAAGTGTAAAACTACTGATGGAAGAGACTACTTAGGATTCAATAATTTATCACTAATTTTATGTTCATATTTTTAATCAGCTGATAAACTTTAACTTGACTTCCTGTGTGATGTCCAGGTCTTTATATACTCTGTTTCTCTTACATACACAGATATTTATACATACAGATTTTGTATATAAAGAGCAGATTGGAAGGAATGTAGGTATGGCAGACTCTTCAGATTCACTTCAGAATTGTTTGTGGTTTCATGTATTACTGAGATTAGCAAAAAATAGACTCAGTGTAATTTTATATATGATGTTTTTTTCCTTTATTTTGTTATAATAATAATTCCTGTGAGGAATAAGTGTATGGAATGAATTCTTTTCTTTTTTAGGAAGAAACTTTATGTGAATGAAAAACTAAATACTTTCTCTTTTTCCTTTTATTTTTGATTTCTAAAGAGCCAAACTCACATCAGATGCAGAGAAGGAATCAGTAATGATGTTTGGACGGAACCTTCGTCAGCTCCTTTTAACAAGCCCTGTTCCAGGGCGCACCCTGATGGGAGTGGATCCTGGTTACAAACATGGTTGCAAATTGGCTATAATTTCTCCTACCAGTAAGCACATCTTTCAGTTCTTCACTCAAAGTTGTTTGGTTGGTCATAAGTTTCACATCATACATATTGTGAGGATCTGAAATAATGTTAATTTTTAAGGTTTAGGAAATGGTTTTCTCACATGCAGCAGTGTGAGAGCCAGAAAATCAAACTTCATATTTGTCTTATTTGTTGATCAAAAATCTCAACATATTACTATCATTTATGCCCTTCCCTATGTCACAGTGGAGATGTTGAAGATTAAGGTTCAAGCTTTAATAACTATTCCCCATCAACTTGTGATTATTGTAGTGTATTATATATGATGCATTTTAACTCTGTGTATTTTAAATACCAGACATTTTTATTGTTTTGCCTAGCGTTTTTTCCCCTTATTTACTTTCTACCCTTTCTGTCGCTCTTCATTTCTTGCTGCATTTCCGTGTTTATATTTGAGATCATTTTTGCTCTGCCTGACCCTCTGACCTGTTACATTTAATATGGGGTCAGCTGGTGACAGATTGTGTTAGTTTTTGTCTAAAATGTTTCTGACTTGCCCTCATTTCTGAAGGATATCTTCACTGGGTATAGAATTCATGATTGGTGGTTACTTTCAGTACTTCAAAAGTGTCATTTCATTTTTTGTTTGTTTTTTTCCCATCTGGCTACACACTTTTTGTTGAGAATGAATTGAACCAAAAATCTTATTATTTTTTCCTCGGGCTGCTAAGATTTTCTCTCTTGGTTTTCAGAGGTTTTCTTATGATTTGCTTAGCTGTGTGTGTGTGTGTGTGTGTGTGTGTGTGTGTGTATTGTATGTTTGTTTTTTTCAGGTTTTCTTGCATGAATTCTGCTTGGGGTTTGTAGAGCTTCTTCCATTTCTTTCCAGAATTCCAATTACATGTATATTAGACCTTTCAACTTCCTCTTTCTTCTGTTTTTCATTCTTTTGTTTTATTTTATATTGTTCATCTTTATGTTAATTAAGCTTCTATTCTGCTATGTCTGATCTGCAATTAAAGCTATCCATTGAGTTCTTTATTTAAATTACTATATTTTCAAGTTTTTGAATTTCCATTTGGTACTTATAAAAAATAGATTTCAGTTCTATAATAAACTTCTTCATTTTAAATTTTTTGAACTTTTATATTTTTCTTATTTTTACTTTATAATTCTCTTACTATATTTATATTATATAATATATTATGCAGTCTTACTATATGTTATATATTAATATATATTACATATAATAATACATACTATTATATTTATTTGTTCTTGTGTTTCTTGGTTTAGATTTTTCTTTCTGAAATAACTTCTTTTTAACAATTTTATTTATTTATTTGAGAGAAAGAGCATGAGGAAGAGAGCAAGCACAAGCAGAGGGGAGGGGCAAAGGGAGAGGGAGCCTGATGGGGACTCCATCCCAGGACCCTGGGATCATGACCTGGGCTGAAGGCAGATGCTTAACCGATTGAGCCACCCGCAGGTGCCCCTGAAATCACCTTTTCATATCTAATTCAGTTTTGAGTTTTCTTATGTTATTTCTGGGGTTTTCTAATTCTGATTTATGTTAATCTCATTTTCTATGATTTTTTTGTAGCTCATTCTTTAGGTTACAATTTTTCTCTGTGTTTTGTTGACACATCTTTCTGTAAAGACGTACTAGTCTTTTTTTAATTTACTGTTTTAAAAAATATTCATTCTATATGGAATTTGACTGTGATCCTTTTCTGTTGCTTATGTTTACATAAAATTGATTTGCCCCAACTTTTAGGATAGAAGACCAGGTCAGGAAAGGTTTTCTAGCTGTATATCTCTAGAACTATCTCTTCTTTTTCCCCAAAATTATTGGTGGGGGGAAGCACCTTCGTATCTATATGAATAAAGAGATAGTCTTCTACTTTCTGGAATCTGTTTTCCTGATGCTTTCTCCCTTTTACCTGGACTTTCTTTTCCCTTTGCCCATTTTATCTTTATCTTGTTCAGTGGGGATATGATTCCCAACAATTTCTCCTCAGTTGCAGTTTTTGTCTTAAAAAGGATATTTCAAGAGTTCATAGAGATTAGAGTTCTTCAATCCTTCCTGAACTCAGTGGGCAATCTTTCTGCTGACCTATAATTATAGTATGCAGAAGTCTTTCTGCACTATAGGGAAGTAACTTTTGATATTTTTGGTCCATGAGATATTTCATTGCTTATCTCCTCTTGCTCCCACAGAAATGCCAGTGCATGTAGGTTTTGATAGTTGCCTTGTTCCCACTTAATCATCTTTTGAGTTTTGTGGAACAATTTGTTACAGATAGCCATGGGCTTTTGGTTTTGCTGTCCTAGTTGCTCTGTCTTTTTTTATTATGCTATACAATTTTACAGTAAGTGGGAAGCATATTTTACCAATGTTTTTTTCCTGCATCTGTTGAGATACCATATGTATTTGTATTTGGATATGATATTTGTATTGCTTGCAGGATGACTTTTTAAAAATACTGTATGCACTCCCACATGTGTATGTATGTATCTTCAGTCTGTTTTGGTAAGATATTTCCAAGAATTTATCCATTTCAACATTTAAATTAACATGAAGCTTTTTATAATAGTCTTTATATCTTTTTAATCTGTGCTGAAGCTCTAGTAATATCCTCTTTTCATTTCTAATATGATTTATTTGTATCTTTTTTTATTTACCTGTATCTTCATTCTTTTGCTTGATTGGTATTGCTATAATTATGTGTTTTTCTTAGGTGATTTTTAACTTTAAACTTTACCAGTCCTTTCCATTATATATGTATTTTTCTATTTCATGAATTTCTGCTTTTATTTTTTATTTTTTTTATAATTTTTATTTTGTTATGAATTTCTGCTTTTAACTTCATCATTTCCTTCCTTCTCCTTTCTTTGAGATTATTCTTTTTTTCTTTTCATATCTTCCTAAGTTGGTCACTTAGCTCATTAGTTCTGTTCTTGAGGTTGTTACCCTCAAATGTTGAATATATTTTTCACTGAAATATAATATAATGTAATATAATATAATATAAAATAATGTAATATAGAGAAGCACACAACTCATAAATATGCAGGTTAAGAATTATATAGGGAAAGAAATTCACATATCTACAACCCAAAAGAAGAAATAGAATAGTATTACAACATTGTCTGGCATTTAGTACATATTCAGTAAATGTTAGCTTGATGTTATATGTTATTAAAAACCATTTCTCTTTTAGGTATCATGGCATATAAGCTAGTTAATGATGATTTTGTTGATAATATGTAGCAAAGTAGTGTCCTTATAACTTTGGAAGCAACAAAATTTCCGAGTGCTTCGGGAGAATCAGATTTAGTGAATATGAATGATTCATCCTGCAGTTTAAAAGACAAAACATTTCCCTTTTCTGGTATAAAATGCTTAATTGAATCATCTTTGTGTTATGTTTTATAATTTCTTACAAAATGGCTTATTCTTTTCATTTTCTCTAAGGTCAGATTCTTCATACTGATGTGGTTTACTTGCATTGTGGACAAGGCTTCCGAGAGGCAGAGAAAATAAAGAGGCTTTTGCTGAATTTCAAGTATGAAAATAAGTAACCTTTTGAGTACTTCACTGGCTCAGCCAGTCAGAGATATTTGGAGGGAGGGATTAAGGGAAGTGCCTTGGTGAGAGAGAAGGAATCATGTAAAACAATGCTGGGGCAAATTGCTGGAGAACTCTACATTTGGACTCTGGAGGGATGCTTCTCCCTTCCTCTGCCACCTTCGCTAAACAAAGGTGGTAATATGAGAAAAAGTGAGCATTGAATTCTTTTATTTGGGCTGTCTTTGTCTCTTTCTCTCTCTCTTGCTCTCTCACTCTCCCTCACTTTCCCTCTCTTCCCCCCTTAGCTTTTTCCCTCCCTCCTTTCTTTCCTCCCTTCCTTCCTTTCTTCCATTCTATTTTATGGATCTGAGGAGTGGATGTGATAGTAGTTTGAAGCTTGAGAGATTATTTGGCAACCTCACATAATTCGGTCATGATGTCTTCATTATGGCCTAGAATGCTCCAGAGTTTCTTATCTATGTGTAAGTTTGGTACCTTCTAGATGGGAAGAAAGCTGACTGTTCTTGATTGTGTGACAGTAAAATATTTCTCCATTGCCTCCCATACCAAATGCTGGGGCATTGTCCTTTGTTCTACAAAAGTTTGTGCCTCCATTGTGAAATAGGGGAGATATTGCCTGGCTCTGTGAGAGAATAAGATCATTGTATGATAGTATTTGTGCATTCTGTTCATTTTCTCCTGATTGATTTAGAAGCATGCCTTGAGCTTATTCCATTTCTCATCTTGTTTATCCCTTGAAGCTGCAGCACAGTGGTGATTGGAAATGGAACTGCCTGCCGGGAAACAGAAGCTTACTTTGCTGACCTGATAATGAAAAATTACTTTGCGCCACTGGATGTTGTTTACTGGTAAGGATGTTAGGAATGTTTGTTTTCTTTGAGAGGCAAAGGAACTTCTACAGTTCCTTCTGTGATGAATTCTCTCTTTTTATGATATGCCTCTTCTATGCCCGCAAACCACTTCTTGCTGTTCACAGGCACTTTGTAGGACAATGTAAAGTGTCTGTCTCCTAGAGAAATTTGATTTTCAGTATCCTGAAAACTCTCACAGAAATAGCAAGATCGGACTTACTTCGTTTCATTGGGTTTTCTAGGCTGTACCTTGTGTGAGGGCTCTAATTAGCTACTAACTAGTACATAGGACTGTGGATAACTTAGCTTTTTTCTCCCAAAGTTCTGATGCCTATAAATTGTTGGTTTTCAGAACTGTTTTCAGAACTGACAGCCAAGGGTAAGTATTACCAATTAAAAGCACTTCTGATATCCCTTTCTTATTTGTGTCTTCATTGCAAGCTTTCATGTTATATAGGCATCCAGTTAACTTCTGAATAGCTTTGGATTACCATGACCCATTTCTCTAGTCCTGCCCCTAAATCTGTAGTAGTTCTGCTTTCATTCACCATCATTTCCTTACTTTCCTTTTGGACCTCAGGTAGCCAGGCTTACCTTTATCTCTCTTTCTTTTTCTTTCTTTCTTTCTTTCTTTCTTTCTTTCTTTCTTTCTTTCTTTCTTTTTCTTTCTTTCCTTCTTTCTTTTTGTTTTAAGATTTTATTTATTTATTTGACAGAGAGCGAGAGAGAGCACAAGCAGGGGAAGCAGGAGAGGGAAAAGCTGGCTCCCCGCTGAGCCGGGAACCCAACACGGGGCTCGATCCCAGAACCCTGGGATCATGACCCAAGATGCTTAACCCATTGATCCACCTAGGGGCCCCCAGGCTTACCTTTTTCAAACTACAGTAGAATATTAAGTTCTTAAGGGTTTAATTCTATGACAGAAGATAATTACTAATATTACCAATTACAAATAGCTGATACCTAGGGATGAGTGCACAAGCACCATCTCCACTGCTGTGTCAGCTGATGAGTATGTGATTGACAGGATCAACAAACAAAACCCAACACAGGAAGAAGAATCCCAAGATCCATGGAGGTAGGCCAAAAGAGGAGGGCCTTGTATTTAGCATAGTGTTCCAGGTGCCAAGAGTATAATCAAGATGTCAGGAAAACAAATGCAGGGTAACCAAGGGGATTAGGAGGTCAGGGACAAGCTGTAGGTACTACAGGGCTGTGGTTCAGGAAAGGACCAGATTGAAAAGTCCACCTCACCTCTCCCCCTCTCCCTCTTCTTGTTCCGGATGGTCTGGGGAATATTGTGGATCTTCCCTATTCTGGCAACTGTGCACATGCATCCAGGCCTTTTGAGAACCTGGTACAAGGATCCAATATAGCTGATTCAGTTTATTTTAGGCAACTTGTCTGTTTTGTTTTTTTTTAACTTGTTCATGTTCATTTAATATAAATATCTTGGGTACCTTTGTAGTGCTTATAAATAGAACTTTCATATCATTAAAGTATTAAATGTGCTCGTTTGCTCATATGATTTGCTATTTTCAATCCACTGGCACATAGTAGGCACTCATTTTATTTTATGAATATTTGTTTCCATTCATGTTAACTCATTATACTTGATTATTTTCTGCTTTTGTCCTGGTTTTTCCTCTTGTAAAAAAAGAGTATTTTTTATGTAGCAATGGTAAAATTTATTGAAATGTAGAAATGGCTAGCTCCTTATGAGATATTTATGCTTACGAGTGATGATCTAGTTTTTCCTTCTACATTGAAACCTTCTTAAATCAGGGGATCATGTTTTATTTATCTCTGCCTCCTTCCCATTAAACATAACATCTGTACTTATAGGTCCATCTCAACAAATACTTACTAATTTAAATTCTTAAACATTAAGGTTTAAATTATGTTTAATCAGATAAGTCTTTTCAAGCTATTGACCAGAATTACAATTTGGAACAACTGTAGAAAATTTCCCCTCAGTTTAACACTCAGGTAAATGTATGACTTACTGTTTTCTCTCTTCTTTCATTGATAGAGAAATTTGTATTTGGCAGATTAGAGATTATATTTTGCCCAAGATAAGTGATAATTTCTGAAATAAAAATATTGCATGGTTAGAGTTATATATTTATTTAATGAACTGTGAAAGAATTAAAAGGACTCTTTAATATTTGCCTTCTTATATTTCAAACTATGATTGGCACACTTTATACTGATGGTAGAAACATATTGCTAGAAATCACAGCATCGTGTGCATTCTCTAGAATCACATGAGACCAAGTAAAAACCTGGGAGCAGCAAATGGAAAAGAAAATTTTGTGCTGTTAATTCAGAGCCTGCACTTCATGTTTCTGCCCTGAAAGCTGCAGTATACAAGTGAGTTTGAGCAGGCAAATATAGAAAACAAAAGAAAAGAAATTAATTTTGCTTCCCAGTGCCCTCATTCTTTAGGATAATGAAAGAATTAGAAAATAAGAGTGACCTGAGGAGGTGCGATGTGTGATGAGAGAATGAGAAAAGGGAATGGGTGCTGTGGAGAAGCATGGGGTTGTGGGTTTAAGGTTAGATGTAGACCAGTGGGCTTGGCCACTGAAGCACGAGCGAGTGGCTAGATCATATTAGGAAAAGAGGGTTGGTGCTGGACATCTGTAAAGTACACATTGGACCTCTGTCTTCTTTCATTCCAGAAGGGTACCAACCATTTAATAGAAAGAAAATATAATTTAAGGAATCATAATTTTGTTGCTTGAGGGAAGTTGTTGTACCTCCAAGAGTCCAACTTAATTGCAGGGAATAGCATGAGCCTCAAAAAGTTAACTCCTTTGTGAAAAATGCCTAAGAGTGAAGCTAATGAAAATCTTTTGCCTAAAATTTAAAAAGAAACATTATTTCTTTAAAGGTATTAATAATATTTATTATTGCAGATTGGAAAACACAGAGAAGTGATAGGCTTCTCTGTTGGCTCAGTTGGTACTTACATTTTAGAGCGT
This sequence comes from Ursus maritimus, assembly GCF_017311325.1. Lineage (NCBI taxonomy): Eukaryota > Metazoa > Chordata > Mammalia > Carnivora > Ursidae > Ursus > Ursus maritimus. The sequence goes on from NW_024426774.1 coordinate 71,525,388, forward strand.
ATTTCTAGATCGTGTGTGTTATAAAAAGGAACTCACACTGTACATGTTTTACAGCATTTCCCCCATGCCTATAAGTGGACTTTACAAAGTCATTTAAAATTACTATGGATAAACTCTTATATGATCTTATATTTTAGTCATTCCTCATTGTGTGAAAGATGGCTTTTTCTAATCATCACCATTATCAACAAAGCTGTAATGAATGTTTTCGTGCTTAGATCTTTGCACGTACCTTTAGTGCTTTCAAATCCATTCCAAGAAGTGGACTGCAGGTTTAAAGAGGTACCTTACCACTACTCCTAAACTGAAAAATGCTTAATTACCAAACCCAATCTATTACCGAGATTATTTCCATGCTATTTCTCCCTCTTCTCAGCATGTTGGCTAATTTGGGATGTCTTTACTCAAAAATATTTATATTACAAGTCCATATAAAAGTCCAGATAAAAAGGGAAGAAAATAAAGCACTTAGTGTGAAATATATCTTAAGAATATAGAACCTCTATATACAGTTTGAAGGAGAATAAAATGAATGTCCTTGTTCCCAGCTTTTAGGTTCCTTGTGTGTTTTTTCCTTGGAGTGCCTCCACCCCATGTAATCAGTGTTTTGGGGTGTATGAATTATTGCTTGTTTGAGAAAATTAATTTTCAAGCTGCATATTTGTAGGGCTTTTGAGGTACATTGCCATCCTGTCTTCCAGAATGGCTATGCCAATTAATACTCTTACGTACAGTGTCTCTGCTTCCCTTTTTCTGGGACCTTGAATATTATTATGGTGCATGTTTGCTCTATCATTTTTGTTTTAATTGCATATTGATATCCTAGCAGCACTGCTTCTTAACTAATTGTGTGACCTTGGACAAATTACTTAACCTCTCTGTATTTCTGTTTCATCATTTGTAAAAGGGAATGATAATAGAACCTATTTTACAGAATTATTTTGAAGGTTAAATGAGTTAATGTATATAAATTCCTTAGAACAGCTCTTGGCATATACTTGCTATTATTATTAATGAAGTCAAATATATTTTTGTATGTTCACTGGCCATTTCTGGATTTTTTTGTGTATGTGTAGATGGCTTGTGTCCTTTGCTCATTTTTTTTCTGTTGGAGGTTTTCGTCTTGTTCATGTTTTGTAAATGTTTTTATATATTAATTATTGATCCATTTGTCGTAATTTTTGCAAATTATGCAAATAGTTTTCTCCATTTTGTGTTTAAATTTAAGCTTTATTTCGTACAGAATTCAAAATTTTATTTTTTTAAGATTTATCCATCTTTTTCTTTATGGCTTTTGAGTTTTTTATTACTCTTGAGTCTAGAATATTAGAAAGTATATGAGTTTTTATAGAAAATATGAACCTCTTTCATGTCCAAGAATATCACGGTTTTTTGTTTTTTTAAATGCAGGCCTCCCTCAAGTTTCTCTAACTTTTCTTTAAGTCTTCTGACTTTTCTTCATAAAGCCATAAAACCTCATTATCTTCTCAGTTACTGAGATGGTTGCTTTGAAGCTTTTTATTCTCCAAGAAACCAAAAACTAACCAGAGAACCTTAATCAGCTTAAGTAACAGAAATGGAGTAGAAAGCTGTTAATTAGTTTTGAGAGTAGTTTTGAAAAAAGAATGGATGCTGGTTTTTCCCTTTCTTTCTGAATGCCTTTATTGCCAGCTGTAGTGTTTTGTAAACAGCAGAGCCACCTCATTTCTTCCCTGTCCTCCCTTCCTCTCCCTCCTCTTCTCTTTCTCCTTCCTCATTTTTCTCCTCCTTCCCTCCCTCCTTTCTCTTCTTTAATTCTCTTGTTAGGTTGCACCATATTTTAGTCATCTGTTGTTTGACGACTGGTTATTTTCGATCTTTGATGTATCTTTAGTTTTGAACCTACGAGGACAGACTAATCAGCCGAAATTTCAGTATTTATTTGCAGGTACGTTTAGTATGGGATTTGTCTATAACCCATTTAAAGTTAACTTTTCTATATAGTATGAAGTTCTTTTTTTGCATATGACTGGATTATTCCAGTACCATTTGTGAAAGGTTTTCCTTTCCCCATCGAACTGCTTTGGCATCTTTCTTGAAAATCAACTGACCATATACATGTGAATCTATTTCTGTAGTCTATTCTGTTTAATTGATCTATATATCTTAACACTAATAAGTCATTAAATTAGTGTAAGTCTTTCAATATCATGCTTCTTTTTCAAAATTGTTTTGACTATCGTAGGGCTCTTGTGCTTCTACATAAACTGTAGAGTCAGTCTTTCAGTTTCTACAAATGGTCCCGCTGGGATTTTGATTGGGATTAAATTGGCTCTACAATTTAATTTGTGGAGAATTGACATCCATCCATGTAATTTTTTTTTAAGTGTTGTTGATTCATGATGTTACATTAGTTTCAGGCACACAATATAGTGATCCAGACAACTCTGTACATTATGCTGTGCTCATGATGAGTGTAGCTACCATCTGTTTCAATTTTTAACTTCAGTTGTATTTTTCATTTCTAGAAGCTCTGTATTTTTTCAGATCCACTTGATCATTCTTATGGTCTTTTGTTTTTCCCCGAATATATTTTTATATCTATCTTTCATTTCCTTAACCATACTAACCATTGCTGTTTTATGGCTTGTGTGATAATTCTGCTACTGAAAATCCTTAGAAGTCTATTTCTGCTATCTGTTATTACTGCCGGTTCTGCTGCTTTGTTTGGTTTTCTGTTCAGTTAATTTTTTATTGAAAACTCCTTATTTTCATGGAACTTTATCTGTGGGAAGTCATTGAGGCCTACATTGATTGTGAGACTCCAAAGAGGATTTGCATTTGCTTCTGTCAGGCTCCTGTTGACACTATGAGTTTAGAATCACTTAAATTAAATTCTTGGCTTGAGTTTTTTTCTGGCCACCCAGGTAGTGTGAATTTACGCTGTACACTGAGAGATGGCTTATGGTTCCATGTTCTCATCAGAGATTCCCCCTCTGACAAGGTTTGAGATAGTCCATTTTCATCACAATATCCTGGGGTAGGGTACAGTGAGCTTATTTCTCTTTGACCCTTATACTGGGGTTTTAACCCTTTGGGGTATATGGATGGATATGTGTGTGTGTGTGTGTGTGTGTGTGTGTGTACATATACATATATACACATGGGGGTTTAACCCTGGTGTTTTTGTCGTTTTTTTTTTTTTTTTTTTTAAGATTTTATTTATTTGACAGACAGCACAAGTGGGGAGGGGGGCAGGAGAGAGAGAAGCGGGTTCCCTATTGAGCAGGGAGCCTGATGTGGGGCTGGATCCCAGTATCCTGGGGTCATGACCTGAGCTGAAGGCAGATGCTTAACCAACTGAGCCACCCAGGAGCCCTACCCTGAGGGTTTTATATGTGTGAGAGTAGTTGGGGGAATCTTGTATTAACCTATATCGTAGGTGGACCCTGGGTTTTGTCTTCCAGTCCTCTAGTTGTGTGAAGCTCTTTGAGACCATGGGGGGTTTGCAGGGGCATGGTTAGCTTCCTCACTCTTCTCTCCGTGTTATTGTTCTCTTTCTTTCCAACTCACCAGCTGAATTTTCGGGTTCCTTTAAGTGTAGTCTTCAGAGTTGAGAAGAGGGAAAAGGAGCCATAGTATTACACAGTGGGGACAGTTGCAGTCTGAGGATAGGGCCCTCTGGGTGGCCTACATGCAGTTGCTGATTCATTCTTCCATGGGGAAATTTTGAAGAACTTGGTTTTTATTTTTGTTTCCTGAGATCTTCCCCAACAGGATCCTTGAATTGTTGTTTCTGTGACTTGGCAGATATGTTCTCAGGCTGACCATGACACTCCTTCAGTCCTGGGTTTCAGGCAGACTGCTCTTGTCTGAATCACTTTGCCACTCAGTCATCTTGGACAGAATCTCTTTAGAGCTCCCTCACACTGCCTGCTGCAGGCCTGTTTGGTTCACACTGCCTCCTACAGGCCTGTTTGGTTCATACATCCTTGTCTTCCCTCAAAGGGGGATCAGCAACTTATGCCTAGTATGGCTCTCTCCCTTTGTTATTCCTCTCTCTCTCTCTCCTCCTCTCTCCCTTTCCTCCCCTCTCCCTCTCCCTCTCCCCCCAGGCTTGTGTTTACATCTGTTCTTTTCCTTAAGGCACACCCACATATTGGTCCCAGGGAGGCCCCTCTCACCTGACATGGGGTGAGTGGTACATTCCTTCACATGAGATGTTCGGGCAGAAGGAAAAATACCACAGCATTCTAGTAGTCTTCTTAAAGAAGTGTTCTCTTTCAACTCTAACTCCATCCTGTCCTTCTCAAACACACACCCGTCTTACAGGATGAAGTTGGGTGATTGCTCATGGTGGCACAACAGGCTTTTGGGACTTAAGCCAGAACAAAAACATCCCATTACACGTGTTCTCATATGGTCAGCGAAATACTGTTAGCACTCAGAATGTGTGGCTGGCAGGCGAAGTACTATGCTGGGAGGTACTTGACTTCTTGAAGCTTTTACTTCGTGGGGAAAAGAGATGAAAAGATAAATGTATGTGTTTGTTTATATATTACGCTAATTGGTGATGAATTCTGTATAAAAGCAAGGTAAGAAGATAAAGTAACAAGTGCAGTTGCAGGGAGATCTCGATATAACACGTGTTCTTATCTCTTAGTGAGAGGAATTCTTTCCGTGTGTTGTCATATAACCACCCAGGCTGAAGAAAGCATGATGAGTTTATGCCCCTCATTTATCCACATCCACATTCATGTCCTCATTATTCTCATCTTTCCATGTCATGTTAGCACTCTAGAGCCATGGTTTTCACATTGTGGCTCGCAATCCATTGGTGGATGGTGACATCCATATAGTGGGTCCCAATCAGCGTTTAAAGAATAAAAGCTAGAGTGCATCTCATGGTATTAAGTCCCAGTATTGTTCCACAAATACAGGTTTTGAGTACATACATGTAATGTGCCCTGGACTGATATAAAGTATATCTCTTATTGTCAATAATAATCAGAAAAGTTTGAGAACTATTGCCATATGAAATCCAATATTTGAACCTCTAAAAATGCAAAGTTAAGAGGGGCGCCTGGGTGGCTCAGTCAGTTAAGCGTCGGACTCTATCTCATCTCAGGACTTGATCTCAGGGTCATGAGTTCAAGCCCCGTGTTGGGCCCCACAGCCTACTTTTAAAAAAGCAAAGTTAAGAGGTAAGATTGTAGGAGTCCCTAATGAGAAGTTGGGAAGCTCTTAGAAATATAATTCAGATTACCCTATAAAATTGCAAAAGATCCTCTTAAGGAAAGAAAATAGGGCAACAGTCCTCAACACATTGGTAACTGTAAGTTGTACTAATGTCCTCCACCACTAAAATTATGAACTACGACCCTTTCCAGATTCTCTGGAAGAAGTTAAATTAATGGATAGAATTTTCTCAATTAAAATTCCCCATGTCAAAGGAGACTTTCCAAACACTTCATTTACATATGTCAGGTTTTTTTGGTAACCTTCTTGCAAAGGAAAAGGTTTCTAGTAGGCCAATTCAGAGATTCATGGTTGGTAACAAAATTCTATCGGAAAATGAGAATGTAGGGTAATTATGCTAGAAAACAAAATAGTTTGGATGACTGGTTTGCTAAGTCTTATACCCATTAAAGTATATGAAAATTGCTGATACATTCTATGAAGAATGTTTTTTCTCCCCCCTAGAAGAGGGCTGTAAATTACATACATTACACAAGAATGGTTCTTTGCCAAACCAAGTTTGGAGCAATTTTTATTTTACACTCATAGATTTTTCTTAATTTTTTTGATGTCTGCTATTTTCAAGTATTTGATTTAGCCCTGTATATTCAATCATATGGTTTAAAATTCACATATTCCATCATGTTCCGAATGGAGCATTTTGGCTTCCAGGAGCTCTACACCAGAAAAAAAAAAAAAGGGAAGTAAATCAGTTTGTGTGTGTTGGCTGCAAATTTTCAGTCAATTGTATATTTTTCAAGGTCAAATACAAAGCTGATAAAAAGTAACCAAGAGTGTGTAAAAAGAAGAGTCACTGATCTTCCAAAAATAGTACAGGAAGACTAAGGCTTCAGGCCTGAATCCCTATAGTTACTGCCTCCCCACAAAAGTTAGGTGTAGCATAAAAGATTTATAATGATTATCTTAGGAAAAATAGAGTGAGGAAAGAGATCCCACTGCTTGTACATAATGTCATCCTCCTGATCAGGGGCTATCAGAAAGTAGAAGTGCTCAACTCTTCTTTCCATTGGCAAGATAGAGATTTGGGGCTAAGAAGATAGAATAAAGATCACCAAAGAAAACCAGAATGTAACTAAAATAGGGCATTAGTAAGAGAATTTACATTTCTCATTTCATCTTCTAGCCCAGATAAAATATTTTCTGGAGTTCTGGGTAGATTTGGGAATAACATTTTTGTACCACTGTTGGTTAATTGTGGAGAATTTATGGAAGCTTGGAGAGGGGCGGATGGTATTTTAATGTTCCAAAGGGGAATTCAGATGCAAATGACTGTTGAGTGTGATCTTGATCAGGCAAGGCTATTATGAAATCAGAAAAGGGTGGTTAATGAGCACCTAGGAGGGACGATGGAACATATCCACTGGAAATCAGCCCACACTTCCTATAAATAAAACATTTTGGCTTTATCCCATTTCATTTTCCATTTTTGAAAACTAGAACTGATAGGCACATCTAGATCTCAGCACAACTTTGAATAGTCTCTTGATACTTTTGTGGAGAAACTAGAGAGATAGAGATTTGGTTACATGGCTCCCGGAAGAATGTTAATTAGCTACTGGATTGATGTCTGGTGTGAGGTCTCTAGGAGTTTGCCACAGACGCTGTATTGGTTAACATTCTACTCAGTGATTTAGTCAAGATTTTCAAGTTTGTGAACATTGAGGTGTATTAGAATCAGGATCAGGAAAGGTTTTGAGACACTTGAGTTGTTGAACCCAATTTAACAAGATGAACTGGCATATGGATAAATGACTTTTGTGATGCTAAAGGAATTTTCAGTAGAGATTTCGATGGAATTCTAAGGTTTCCTTGAAATCTGACCATTGACGATTCTATCAGAATAATGTGTAGCAGATTTCCTGAACCACCTGGACTTAATTTTTTGGTTTTGTTTTAAAGAAATTTATTTCCCATCTAATCAATAAGCTTAGCTATGTGACTTAAAGTATATCTAGCTATGTAAAGCTCATTATATTGTGAAGTTGAAGTTATTTTATATGGAGGAAAAGTCGTTGTGGTTGCTGTTATTTATTTAATTGTTTAATTATTTAAAAGATTTATTTATTTATTTTAGAGAGCATGCTTTTCGCATGCGAGCAGAGGGAGAAAGAGAGAATCCCAAACAGACTCTAGGCTGAGTGTGGAACCCAACACAGGGCTCAGTCCCAGAACCCCAAGGTCATGACCTGAACCAAAATCAAGAGTTGGCTGCCTAACTGATTGAGCCACCCAGGTGCCCCCCCCCTGTTATTTATTTTTGACTAGTGCAATAATTTCTGCTTTTCATGTAAGATCAGTTTCTTTGTATTTAAAAAGACTGTCTCCTCCATCTCCATTTTATAGCAGTGATGAAGGCCATGAATTAGCCTTGAAATGTGGGACAGCCTAAAAGTGTTTTTGGCTCTTAGTTTGAATACTAGGCTTAATGACAAATTAAGGTAACAGAATATTTGTCTCGCTTCTTTCTACACTGATGGCTTGAGAAAATGTACTGTGATATTCTAGGATTTTGTTGTCCTTCACCTATTGATTGATTATCCTCGTTCCATTTCTTGGACTATCATAAACACTAGACTTGTTTATAAAGCTTCCTTTCTGGTATGTTTGTGACATTAAATACATTTTAAAGTAAAATTATTTTACAGCCCGTATAATTTATGTTCATTTTGTGGAAATGGCCAGAATACTTTAAAAAATATATATTTTAATAGACCATTTCAATGAGAAATGTTGGAAAGGAGGCATAAGGAATAAATAATTATGGGTGTGTGTGTGTGGTTTTAAAATACTATTTGTATTCAGATTCAGTTTGACAGTTTTTGATCAAAATAAAATATTTTTTTACCAGTTTTGTAACCCATGTGTTTCTGTATCTTTAAGTCCAATTTAAATATCTGCAGGAGTTTCCCCAACCCCCCTTAACTGTAGCCCTTCTTGCAGATCTTTGTTTATTGACTTAGATTAGAACTGGCCTAGAGCCCAGTGATGGTCATTTCTCGTCTTAAGGTTTTTGGTTACAAATCTGCTTTTGTTGCCAGATCCAATAAAGATTCTTGATTGTTTTTGTTAGTTTTATTGCAAGTTCTTGCCAAAGATACAATGTATTATAACCAAAACAGATGTTCTGTTTAGACAAGTGTATTTGCTATAACAGAACCTAAAATGTAAATTAAAACAATAGTATGTTCTGCATTAATGAAACAAGTGATGAACTTTGGAATTTTATGAGTATTTTTGATAACCTTTAGAAACGGAAGGAACGATCCCTTATTTTAAGCAATTGTTTTACATTTTTTCTCTATCCCAGTTTGTGTACGTATGGTCTTACACTCCTAGATCTTCCTCTAAGCTAACATTTTACTGTGATCTTGAAAGTGGAGTGGAATTCACTGTTTTCATCTGTACACAGTTCTGTTATTAAAGTACATATGTCAGATAAATGCTTTTTTCTGCCATAGAGACATCAGTTGCATAGAAAAGTTTTTAAGATTCTGGTATTTATAAGAGCGCCTGAGTATCTGACTTCAGCTTGGGTCGTGATCTTGGGAACCTGGGATGAGCCCTGCATTGGGTTCCGTGCTCAGTGGGGAGTCTGTTTCTCCCTCTCCCTCTGCCCTTGCCCCTGCTCATGCTCTCTCTCAAATAAATAAAATCTTTAAAAAAATTCTAATGTTTATAAATAAGTAGATGAAATAATTTTTCACAGACCTTTCCGTAAATGCTGTACTTGGTAAAGATAGGAATCATGTTATAAGGTTGTATTATAGATCTTTTGGTACATTAAGTAACTGTCTCTGTGACTAGGGCCCAGAGCAATCTTGATTTATGCTGAATTCTGTGTTGTAGTGAACATAGACATGTAGTGAGTACAAGATGAATGTATTTATTTTATGTAATTTTAACTCTTTTTAAAATCATAGTCCCTCAATAAATTAGATATGTAAGTAATAAGTCTACGCTATCAACGAATTACTAATGGGATGAGTTTTACCTTGAGATTGTTAACTCCTTGGCCCATTCTGATTCATATTTTCCTCTTTTCTTTGGCATTAAAGAGTTGCTATTTTCCCTCACCTTTGGTCGACGTTAAAAAAAAAAATGTTCAACTGATTATTTAGGAACATTGAAGGTGTTTTTTTTTGTTTGTTTGTTTTAATTAGTAAAGTTTGGGTTGTGCAGAAGCTCTGATTCTGTCTCTCATTTCAGTTGCATTAGGAGAATGCAAAATTGCTAGAATTCTTTGTTGTTGAGATCCTTTTCATTTGATTATATGGGACTTGAAGATTCTGGGACCAGAAACTTGTACTTACAAATAGTTTTTGAATCCAACTTATTTGTGTTTTATATAGTTTGGTTTTTTTTGTTGCTTTTGTTTTTGAGGGAGGAACCTTTTGAGTCTAATGTATTTTATGTGGCTAAATCTTTGTATTATGCTCTTCTAACTTATTGAAATACCACTTTCAAGTTCCCCCACATCCGTACATTTCTAAGGTTACACCCAGCTTAATTCCCATTACTTTTCTGCTTCACAGCACTTGCATTTTGAAGGGACCCTAACATTTGGGTTCACATTATGATAATTAGGTTTCGGGGGCATGGGGGATTAAAGATGTCTCAGGTCTAGTTGCAGAATAAAGTTCAGAAGCACTTGTAAAACTTGCCTGATTGGTGGGCAGAGGTGCTTTTATTTATTCACTACTCATGCAGCATTAATCCGTATTTCATCAGGTACCTACAGTGCTGTAATTCTAGATGTGACCTTGGGACTTGATTTACTTCAGCTCCGTTTTCTTTATTAATGTGCCATGAAAGAGGTACATGAAAGATAGCCAACATCAAAGTACCTTTTAAAGTAAAATGGTTGATAGGAATTCCCTGGTATTTAACACTGTCTGTCAAATGTTTCAGCTGGTTTGCATCCTTTTACAAGCTATTGCTTGCTGCACTAAAAGAAATTTAAAGCAGTTGTTTCAAGTCTTTGGGGTGGGGGGCTGGTTATGATGATGGTGGCTGGCGTGGTGGTGGTTGGGTGGCAATAGTTAGCTAGAGAAGGGAGTAAATGAGACGTTAAGAACATATTCTTTTTCAACTGTGCTCCTCCCTAGATGGTTTGTTTCTGTGTTTTTCTTTGGGTTGGGGAATCTTTAGTCCAAGGTGGCGCTTACGAGTAGAGTTGAGGAGGCACTCATCGTGATTGTAAGGAGATTGAAGAGGGTGGCCAGAGAAAATTCATCAAACCTCCGTGAAAGACAGAATAGAAGGCACAGTCAGTATCTAATTCAGAGATTGTTTAACCAGTTTAACTTCACAGCCTGTTTATTCTTTACTGAGCCATCTGAGAAAAAGCTTTTAAACATAGTAATGTGGGAAACTAAGTCTTAAGAAGAACAAAGGAAACAGGACTCAGACAAGGTTTGCCATGTGCATTGTAGAATATTTATTTTCCTGTAAATGCGTGTTTTAGAGACTATTTTCTCTGTTCTGGGCTAAATATATGGGGGCAGAATTCTTGTAGCTCAGTTTTGAAACTGATTCCTTCTTTGTTTCACAAACATTTGTTGGATGTTTCTCTCTACTTAAGAAAAAATTGTTTAAAAGCATTTTGCTTTTCAGATATTATCACAAGGATTATCTGTGGATCTATTTCTAACATCTTTACTGCAGAACTATCTTAATCTAAATAGTGAAAAATAGAAATCTCAGAATGTTTTAGAAAATGAAATTTGCTTTCGAATTTATACTTTGTTTTCAAATTACTTAATCTTGACTTATAGAAGTCTTTTAAAATCTATTGTAATAAAAACTTTTTGTAATTGGTATTTGTTAAAATGTATCTGTATAGTATTAAAATGCTTTAAAAATAGCGTATTCTCTTGATACTCTGTAATTTTGTTTGCACTTACCTACTTAACATTTTATTCATATATGGCAGGAAAATAAATTTCAACCCAGACCTGATCTTGCGATTTATTGAACCAAAATCTTTGGCCTGTAAAGTATAAGAAACCAACAGAATAACCAACACAGGGGAGTTTGGTAACAGCCTTTCTCACTGTCAGCATAATGCTACAGAGCTACAGAGGTCTCCTCACGACAGATGGCTCAATTTATGTGGGGAATGAGCAGCGTATGCAACTTATTTGGCATTTGAGTCTGTGATTAAGGAAGGGGGTAGAAGAGGAACATCTTGCCCGTTTTCTGATACAGGAAATGCAGAACTTCTTGCTGACACTGCTGTGCACCGCATATGGCTCACCCCTGGCATTAGGAAGAGTGACCAAGGGTTGAGAGGGGTGGATATTAGGAAATCAGTAGTAGAATGAAGGCTCGAAGATGTGTACCTTTCCATTCATGCCACGTTTTCCTTTCCCCCTTCACAATTAACAACATCATTTTTTGCATAGAAGATATGTTCCTTTAAGAATTTGATATGACGCATCATAGTCCTAGGGAATTGGGAGACAGAGAGGCATGATACTGCCTAAAAAGTCATCACAATCTTACCTTACAAGCATTTTAGCTTTCGTGAGGCAGAGTATTGTGGAGTCCTTTGGTTGGCATAGTGATGCATGCCTTTTATTATTTCCCCTTAATTCTGAGGTTTTGTGTATCCTAGCTAACTTAGAGTCAGTGTAGTTAAAGCACATGAATTAGCCCTAATATTGTATATTTAATCATTCAAACATATTAACTATAAGTTAGTCTAAAGCTTGATTGAAAGGATCAACAGAGTCAAGGATTATAAGTGATATTTATCAATTAGTGATAAGCAAGTTGAGCTTGCAAATGAGTCACCAGCTTACAGTTGATTGGTATGTTTTCGACTGATTTTTTTTATGTTTCCTTAGTTACCCTATTTACCTAAAATTCCTCTTATTCTTCAAAGCATTCTATTTTTCCTCTCAACAGAATGATTTTCGTGAATCTAGGAATACAAGGGACCGCAAGAACTGCGATAGACTACCCTCCCAACTCCCAAAAGGTTTGAATTCAGACAGTTCAGTGGTTCCATCCTGACGCTGTCACCATTGCCATTGTCACGTTCTACTTACTATTTTAAGTTACACTCAATAATATATTGCAGATGTCTCTTGGCTCTGAATTCAGATGTTGGTGTGGCCAAAAGGCTAAAACTTTGAGGAGGAATACAGACGTGAAGAAGCTTCTGTTCTGTCTTCAGTGTATAAGTAATACTTTGAAGATGTGCATTTCTATTTAGATCATATGCTCTGATTTCTAAGGGTCAATGATTTCCTTCCAGGTTCTAGGCTTATTTTGAATTAGAATTCACCGGTTGGGGTGCCTGGGTGGCTCAGTTGGCTGTGTCTGCCTTCAGCTTAGGTCATGATCCTGGAGTCCCAGGATTGAGCCCCACATCAGGCTCCCTGCTCAGTGGGGAGTTTGCTTCTCCCTCTCCTCCTCACCCCACTCATGCTCACTCTCTCTCACTCAGTCTCTCTCTCAAATAAATAAAATCTTTAAAAAAAACTTAAAAAAATAAAATTCACTGGTTATATAAGAGGAACCCAGATATCTTTTTTCTTTCTTACCTCTACTTCTTTACTGGGGGGCTTTTACCTGTCAAGCTCTTTAGAAGATTCTGTATCTCATTCTAAATATGAAATGCTACCTTTAGGTGGTTTTGACTGGTGGGAAAAGTAGTAAGTAAAATTTTTACCAAGAGATCAGTTTTTTTTCTGTTTTAATAAATTTTGTTGGGTGTAGAAAGACTGGAAGGATGTTAGAGACCCCTGCTTAAATTTTCAGATTTGAGACCTGATATTTTTCTCATTCATGGTTTTTGGCAGAGGAGTATGAGAAGTGGATAAAAGACGCTGACTGGAGAATCTCCCGGTAGCATGTTGGGCTTTTGAAGTATCTTAGATCTTTCAGGTTTTATTTACTTCTACTCTTCTTCATTTTCTTACTGGCTTTTTTTTTGGGGGGGGGGTCATCTTCTCCTTCTGGCTACCTTTCCTTAGAAGTGACAGCTTAGTGTTAAGTGGGAAAATGTAAAATAGGTCTGTCTTGTTGAATTTAATAACTTGGGGGAAAGTTTGTCTCCAAAATCCAGTGTAAGCACAGCATCCTTTATTTGTTTTTACACAGAAGCAATGGTTTTCATTTACTGTTTGGTCCAGCTCATCTGAACTCCTTTTCAGTTTCATATACAGCTGTTTCTCCTACCGCTTTTGAATAATCTAATTTCTACTTCTCATAACTCTTTTTTCTGTGCACCCTTACACCTCTTCTTTGCTCTTCAACTTAGTGCTCCAAGTATTTTCTTCATTCCCTTTTTCTTCTCTAATATATCTTCTTCTCTTTGATAATTTCTCCATCCACTTGTGAGGCTTCATCTTTTGCATCTGTGGGTTCTAAATGTACATCCTTAGTTTGAAGCTCTCTCGGGAGAACTGGACTCAAGTTTCAGTGGCTTGCTGCCAGTCATTTGAGTATCCCTCTGGTGCCTCAGATTCAACCAAATTTAACTCCATGCTTTGGCTCCTAAAACAATTTTTCTTCATGTGTTTCTGTTTTTCTGTAAGCCTCTACTTTGCTAGCAATTCCATTGGGCACAAAATTGATAATCTTTTATTTCTTACTCAGCTATATACTCCATTCAAACTGCTGTCATATACTGTTGATTCTCCCTCTGAAATGTTTCTACTATTTCTTTCCTTCAGTGTCTCCTTTTGCCATTCTTCTTCCTTTGAGAGTTTGAGCCTTTCAGGAGCTGGCCTTAAGCTACATTTCCAAGATAATCTCTTGATATTCCCTTCTCAACCCAAGGCGTGGTGTTCATCATTCAAGCACTTGTAATCTAAGTCTAGTTCTTTACGTTATGCCACTGATGCCATTCATTAAGGAATCATATAAATTGGCATTCCTTATAGGAATTAGCACCAAGTTATAATTTGTAAACCTCTGTTTTATTAAATGATAGCTAAAATAAGTCCATTTTCAATATTTTGTTTTATTTTTCAAGGTAATCACATTTAAATCTTCCTCTGATCTGCTTCTATTATTTGTAGTGAAATTGTGGTTCCTGTTTTCAGTGGATTCCACTTAAATGCCCTTTCCTCTCAAAACAGGTATTTTCAGATATCAGAAATTCTTACATGCTAGTTAAATTGGAATATTTGTTCTTTGAACTTGGGTGGGTTTCTTTTTCTACCTTTATAGTTAAGAGAACAGTCTGTGGAGCCAGGTTCAAATAATAGCTTCAGCCCTTAGTGCTACAGTGAGTGTAGTCAAATCACTTAATCTTTTGATCTCTTCGTCTCTAAAAGTGGGAATGATAATATTATCTACCTGAGGATCTGGTGAAGATGAAGTGGAGTGATACACTTAAAAATACTTAGAATGGTGCTTAGCACATAATATATAATCAGTAAATGTTGGTATAACGGTCCTTGCCTGTACAATGCGGCTACCCCTTTGCTCATACCACCACCTTACCTCACACCCTACCCCTTTCAAACTGGACTTTGGCTTTGTTAGCTCAGGGAAGAGAAGGCCTTTACCAAAGGAAAAAAGGAAAAAAAGTTCATCTGGCCTGTTGTACTTACAGGTGGCCATTTAAGGAATTTACAAGGTTATCTTCGATTAAGCACATTTTCATTGTGCTCCATCTCCCCCACTGTATACTCTACACTATATTCTTCGTCTGATAATTCCAACACCTGTGTGTTTGCTGGTTCAAAACCAAATTTTGTTACTTCTGCTGACTTAGGCACATGCATTATATGATTTTTTTTTAAATTGTGTATTCATTTTCCCTGGACTTTTAACTCTAGAATCTTGGATGCCTGGATTTAATGTGTTTTTCTTCAGGGAGGGTGGAATTTGCCTCTCTTAGATAGCAGTGGTGCAATCTTTTAAATACTTTCATACATTAACTCATTTAATCCTTGCAACAACCTTATAAAGTTGCTCTTCATGTTTAAAAAAGTATATCTAAAACATGAGACGCAGAAATGACAAAAGTGAAAGAATGGAAAATTATATCCCAGGCAATTACTAGTCAAAAGAAAGCATTTCCAGATGTCAAAGAGGGCCCATCAAGCAGCCAGCAGTGAGCAGTGCAGAGGCAGCAGCAGCAGGCCCTGTGGCCTCAGTGGTACTTCCGTGCTGTTGCTGGTTCAAATCGGGCATATGACTGCAGGAGTATATCTGCTCAAGTTCTGAATCTGGTTTCACTGAAGAGAATCTGGAAGAGATACTCCTTTAGCCCAGGATGCCTTGTGAGAAAGTGGATTCACACCTGTTCACACAAACTGCCAAAAAGCAGTTTGTTTTTGGCATCTTTGATGACAGCTAGAAGATCTCCACATTTACCACCAGGATGCAGCCAAAAACCTACAGAGATCTAGAGAGCAGCAGAAGAAGGTGCTGGGTCCAGAATTTTATGTAAAGAACTCCCACAACTCTGTACCAGAAAGCCAGACAACCTAATTAACAAGTGAATAAAGGACTTGAATAGACATTTCTCCAAAGAAGAGATACAAATAGCCAAAAAGTACATAAGGAAGCCAGACACAAGACAAATATTGCATGATTCCACTTGTATAAGGTACCTACAATAGGCGATCTTTATAATGACAAAAAGGGAATAAAGGCTAACAGAAGGAGGAGTGGGAGGAAAGATGGTAGGGTAAATTATTATTTAATGGGCATAAAGTTTTGGTTGGATCTGATGAAGTTCTGGATATAGACACTGGTGATTGTTAAACATTTAACAATATTTTTCATGTATTTAATGCCACTGAATTTTACACTTATGAATGGTTAAAATGATTAACAATATGTTATGAATACTTTACCACAAGAAAGACAAAATTGAAAGCAGTGATGGTGATAAACAAATAAAAGAGGATACAAGCAATACAAAGTATGTTCTATAAGCACAATAGAATGAAAATAGAAATTAGAAAGAAATTTGGGAAATTCGCAAATATATGAAAATTGGACAATACTAAGTTATTAATCCTAAATAATCAAAGAAGAAATTTAAAAAATTAGAAAACACATTGAGTGAGAATAAAGACATACCAATTTATGAGATACAGCTAAAGGAGTGTTGGGAGGAATGCTTATAGCTGTAAATGCATTTGTTGAAAAAGAAGCCTCAAATTAAAAACTTAACCTTCCACATGACACTGAATAAAGAAAAGCAAACTAAACTTAAAACAGGAGGTAGAAAATAGTAAGAAAGGAAATAATAAAGACTAGAACATAAATTGATGAAATATAGAAGAGAAAAACAGAAATGCAATGAAATCAAAATTCTGAGATTCTTAGGAAGTATCAACAACATGGAAAAGACATTAACTAGACTCACCAAGAAAAAAAGAGAAGACTAAAATCCCTAAAATTAGAAATGGAAAAGAGGACATTAGTACTGACCTTACAAAAATAAAAATGATTTTAAAGGAATAATAATAAAAATTGTATACCAATAAATTAGATAATTTAGATGCAATGGACAAATCCTGAAGACACAAACTATAAAAATGACTCAAGAAGAAATAGATTATCTGAATAGACCTATAACAAATAAGGATAGTGAATTAGTATTAAAAAAGAAACCCAAAACTAACCACAAAGAAAAACCAGGTCCAGATGGCTTTACCACTGAATTCTACCACCTATTAAAACGAACAGACAACCATACTAATTCCTCACACATTCCTCTAAAACACAGGAGGAACACTTCTGAACTTATTCTGTGAGGCCAGTATTACCCTGATGCCAAAACCAGACCAAGAAAATTACGGACCAGTATCAGTTATGAATATGAATGTAAAAATTCTGAATGACATACTGACAAACCAAATCTAGGAACCTATAAAACAACACACCATGACCAAGAGAGACTTATCCCAAGAATGTAAGGTTAGTTAAAAACATACAAAAATCAGTTAATGTAATAGATCATATCAACAGAATAAAAAATAAAATTCATATGATCACCTCAGTAGACACAGAAAAAGCATTTGACAAAATCTAACATCTTTTCATGATAATAACACCATGAAAACAAAGATTAGGAGAACTTCCTCAGCCTGATAAATGGCGAGTGAAAAAACTCACAGCTAACATCACAGTTAATGGTGAAAGACTGGATAGTTTTCCCTAAGATGAGGAACAAGATAAGGATTCTATTCTGACCACTTCTATTCAACATTGTATTGGGTTCCAGCAAGGGCAGTTAGGCAAAAAATAACTAAAATAAAATAAACAATATCCAGCTGGGAAAAGAAGAAATAAAACTATCTCTGTTCGGAGATGACATGATCTTATATGTAGAAAATACTATAAAATATACTAAAAAAATCCTGTTCAACTAATTAAAATGTTCAGCAGGGTTGCCAGATACCAGACCAAGTGGTCTTGCCACTTGGCATTTGCCACTTGCCAATTATATTGCTATACACTTGAACAATCCGAAAATGAAGTACAAAAATTTCATTTATAATAACATCCAGAAGAATAAAATACCTAGCAATGAATTTAACAAAAGAAATATAAAACTTACTCTGAAAACTATAAAACATTATTGAAAGAAAATTCAGAAGATTTAAATAATGGAAAGACCTCACAAGTTCATGGATTGAAAGACATACTATTAAAATGGCAGTATTTCCCAGGCTGATGTACTTATTCAGTGCAATCCCAATCAGAATCTCAGCTACCTTCTTTGTAGAAATTGACAGAAAATTCATACGGAATTGCAAAGGATCCTGAATAGCCAAAACAACCTTGAAAAAGAACAAAGTGGAAGAAAGACTCACATTTTCTGATTTCAAAACTTACTGTAAAACCAAGACAATGTGGTAAGTGGCACAAGGATAGATATATAAATCAATGGAATAGAGCTGAGAGTCCTTAGATAAACCTTCATTTCTTTGACCAACTGTTTTCAGCAAGAGTGCCAAGATCATTCAATGGGGAAAGAGTAGTCTTTTCAACGTATGTTGGTGGCACACGTGGATAGCCACATGCAAAAGAATGAAATTCAACTCTTACCTTATGGCATATACCCAAATTAATTTAAAATGGACCAAAGACTTGAATATGAAAGCTATAACTATGAAACTCTTAGAAGAAAACATAGGAATAAATCTTCTTGACCTTGAATTTGGCAGAGGACTCTTACATATTACCCCCAAAAGCATGAGCAACAGAAGAAAAAAGAAGATAAATTGGACTTCATCAAAATAAGTCTCCTAGCAAGTGCTCAAGGAAGTTGGGAGGTATTGTGGATAATTAGTTAAATATTCAGTAGATTCCTTGAAGAGTCTGTATTGCAAAGAAGAGCCAGAGGAGGAGAAATAAGTGTCACTATGATTGGTGAGAGGTTGTGGTGGTGGAGGGGTCTCTGTCTCTTTAGTAGGTAAATGTCTAGTGCTAGGTCTAGGAGCATAGACTTCAGAGTCCTACAGTCTCAAGTTTGAACCTCAGCTCTGCTCCTTGCTAGCTGTCTGACTTTGGGAAAGTTTCTTTATTCTGAGCTTCAATTTTCTAATTAGTAAAATTAGAATAATATCTGCCTCTCAGAAATATGAAGATTAATGAGATATCTGCATTGTGCTGAATATAGGACATAGCTCAAAATAGTGGTTGAGAATATGGGCTCTTAGGTCACACTATGAGTTCTTATTGTAACTCTGCCACTGACTAGTTGTATAAACATCAGCAAATTGCCCAACCTGTCTGTACCTCAGTTCTATCAGCTGTTGTATGGGATAACAACAGGGTTGTGATGATTAAAGAAAACTAATACATATTGTAGCACGACGGTGTTGGACCCTGTAAGTGCTACTACTAAGTAACTCATAAGAAGTCCCATTTCATTCAGAAGTGCCTCTGCACTTCATGTCCATAGGATATCATCTCATCTACTCTCTCTTATTCCCAGATTCTCACCAAATTTGATGTTCTTGAGTTTAAAGTATTGTTAGTTTCCAAGTGTCTCAGTCATATTGCTCAGTAGTATGTTTTCTCATACAGAAATACAGAAATATTAGAAGAAATATTAGATACAGATAATTCAGAAATTCCTTTTAAAATGAAAGAGTGACATCCAGTGATAAAAGGACCAAATAAAGATATTTGGTAAAGAATATGGTCTGTCATAGCTGTTCATAATCTAAGACAGACTTGGAGTTCTGGGTTGAAAATGCTTTGAAAATTGTTAGTGCTATAAAATTTGGAGGTGTAAGGAAGTTGTTAGTAATTTAAAAAATGGTATAAATGAGAATTGGAACACTTTGAGAGAGACTGTGATGAAAATAGATATTTCCTCTGGAAACCCTGAGTCAGACTATTCATTGATTTCTATAGTGATGGAGCCAGAAGGTCTCAGACAGTTCCAACATCCCCCATTCCATTTTATTGCTGAACAGGGTCCAGAAGTGTGACGTGTATTTGTTTTTATTCCAGTCATGGATTATGTAGGGATGTAAGAAAATTGTTTTTCTGCCTAATTTTAGCTCAAAAGCTAGCTAAACCAAGTCGTAGTTAAATTATTTGTGTTGGGATGTGTTTCTGAATGGTGTTTTTGCATTTTAGGAAATAATTTATGGCAGTAAAATAACCTTTTCTTTTTCCTTTTCTTTCATGAGTTGCTGCATAAATTTTCTTACGTGTTTTTTGAGATTCATACACGTTTCCTTGTGAAATTATGCTTGTATTATTTAGTACCGCTGATTAGCCAAGATGCTACCTCACCACAACAAATTATTCCTGCTTATTTGCTTTGTCAGTAGGTCATTGCTTTGTAGAATGTGACTTCATGATCTGGGAATTACTCTCAGTAAGAATTTCAATTTGTTTGTAGAAGAAGGGTCACTTCAGTCAAAAATCAGGGAACTTGCCTTCAAATACTGACTTTAGGAGTTTTACTTGGATTATATTTTTACTTTATAGTAAATCATTTTGTGTTATAACACGTATTTCTAACTTAAATCATGATGTCCTTTTCTTATAGGTGAAAAAAAAGTAGATTTTGGTAAATTCTTTAATTCAGACTTTTTTGTAATACTATCCATGGGTTTACTACTGCTTTCAAGTACTTTTACACCCATTCTTATTTATTTCTAACAGGAAGCCCCTGTTGTTAAGTATTTGCATTTTATAGGGGAGGAAACTGGACTACAGGCCAGTATGGATTGAAGACTTAGTGGAATGGGGACTTAGGTCCAGGTTATCTGATCTTAAATCTCATGCTATTTCCAGCACACATGCTTTTTTACCTCTCTATTGTTTAAATATGGTAGGTGTTTCTGGAAAGTTTGACTCAAGGGAATAAACTTGCCTATTTTTAACACTCTTAATTTAATCTTTTATCTTTGTTCATTTGGAAAAGATGGAGACAATAGCAAAAAACTTCTGAACAAAACTGAGTTTATATTCAGATTAATACATTTTCATCTGTTTTTTTAGCATTCAAGAATTTCCCCAAATCGTGCATCATACAGTATTGGAGTCGGAATACCCTCAAAGACCTCATGCAAGCCCTCATGTTCCAGAAGGAGCATGAGACTCAGTGATCAAGCCAGCCAGATTTTGTTCTTTGTGGACCCTCAAATAGTTTTTTATTAAGGTAGTGGAATAGAATACTTCCCGAATTTCCCATCCTCTTCCACTTCTAAATGTTTTAGAATTCAGCATAAACTAAATTTGTCTCAATGCTATGTTGAAACTATTTCAACTGGTCATTTCTTTAAGAAAGCATTCTGGAGGAGTGGATTTTTAAGGGTAAACTAGCCCCTGTTGTATAACTAGGCAGTTTTTGGTCCAGAAATCTCAGAGGCTGATACGAAGTAATCACTGAGGGATCAGCTTTGGTCTCACATAGTTTATATGATGAAGAATGTG
Organism: Ursus maritimus; assembly: GCF_017311325.1. Lineage (NCBI taxonomy): Eukaryota > Metazoa > Chordata > Mammalia > Carnivora > Ursidae > Ursus > Ursus maritimus. The sequence continues at coordinate 71,546,508 of NW_024426774.1, forward strand.
GAGGAAGAATGAGAAGATCTCTCCACCACTTCTGGTGTGCTGTCCTGTAGATAAGACCTTGCTGGAGCTATGGGTTAAGTGTTATAGATGAGTGGTGGCATGACCAGGAAGGAAAGAATTTGAAGGTAGAGCTTGATTTCTTGGTTTTGTTGGGGAGAGAAAACTTTTTTCTTTGACTTTCTTAGAAAGTCCCTGGCTGGGTCTGAAAATTAAACTGACAAAAACAGATTAACAGAGAAAAGTATGCACATCTATTTCATGTAAGTTTTATGTGACACATGAGCCTTCATGAGGGAATGAAGACCCAAAGAAATGGTTAAGGCTGAGTGTTTTTATACTAGGTTTGATGAAGAGTGGAAAGTTGTGGAAAAACATGATAGGACAAAAAGGGTACGAGCTTAGGGTAGTAAACTAGGGAAACTTAGGAATTCCTCCATCTTCAAAGGTAAGGATGCTACTTTCCTCAAATACAGGGAAGACAGCTCTGACATGAGAGTCTTATGACCTACTTCAAGGGGGAAGAGGGGCTAGAGAGTCCTTCCCCACCTGCTGTTTCTCAGATTCCTTCAGCTTAAAATAATTATTCTGTCAAAGTGGCAAATTTGGGGGTGATATATCCTGATTACCTTCACTTTCAGATTTCGCTTCCTCTTAGCTGAGGAGGTGTGCTCCAAGGGTAATTTGTGAGTGATTATTGTATTCTTGCTTGGTCCTTCTCAACCGGAGGTTTTTATCTCTTCCCATTTCCCTTGGGAACATAAAGTAGGTGTAGGTTAAGGGGGACAGACCTTTGTTTCTTCTAACAGTAAAGCGCAGAGGTTCACGTTTCCATAATTCATATAGGTATGGTACAGGCTTAAGGAAAAGTATAATTCAGTTATGCAAATTCTAAACACAAAATCACAAGTTAAAAGCTCATAATGGAAGGGATGATCAGTTGTTTTACCAATTAATTTTTTTGCACTATTAAAATTTCACTTTCTGTTCCTTTAGCTAGTGAGCTGTCTTGTTGCATTTAAATGGAATTTGACTTATGAAAATTCAGGTTAAAAGCAGATTTTCATGAATCCACCTACATATAAAGCAAAATCATCCTCTTTTTGTTCAAAGCCCAGGTTGATTGTCACTTGGAAATAGTAGAGACTTCGATATATGCTCTTGGCATAAGTGCCTGAATTTGATGTGCCAGAAAATTGTGTTATTCTTTGAAATTTAAAAAATCTCTTCAGCAGTTAAGTATAGTTTAGTATGTTGATAGGATTATTTTTTATGGATTCAGGTTTTCTTTCCATCTGGGTTAAGTGATGGGTATTCTTGAATAGGCCAGACTGAGAGTTTCTAAGTCCAGAATTGTGGCTAGCAATAGGGCTCTGGAAATTAAGTATACTTAGGTCATGCAAATATACGTAAACTAAGGAAGTGTAGTCTATAGGTAGAAAACTTGGGGAAATGAGAGTCAATAACATGAAGATTTTCTTTTCCTTTCTTTAAACGGCCTTCAGGTTTAGAAGCATACTTAGAAAAACAGCATTTTAACCATGAAAACCCTTTTGTCAAGACTCATGTCTGACAAAAGCATATGGGTCTGCATGCTACTTCGCATAAGAGATGGATGGTAGTGATGGGGGTGGAGAGAAAAGATTCAAGTGTATTTCAGCTGCTTTGCAGGACAAGGCAAAGTGAAGAAAATAGCCATGCTGTGTGTCTCAAAGGGCCCTTGTGTGGGTATTTCAACTTGAAAGGGGATTAGCATTGGAAGTCTGTGATCATGTCAAACATTTGTAATTGAAGGTGGCTGTTGAAAATAATTCTTAAGATAACTGGATTCTAGCAGTCTTGTTGATGATGAGGTAAGTGGAGTGAATAGGAAATGATCTGTTTGTCATCGCTTGAGCCACAAAGCCAAGAAACTTTGTCTCTGGGAATGGAGACTTTAAAAAGCAACAACATTGGGAAATGTTTGATATTTCAAATCAAAGAGTCTTTCGGTGAAAAGTGCAGAAGGAATATATACATGGGAATATATACCATTGATTTTTTGCTTCTAACATTGTCTCTTGCCACAGTTAAAACCTTTTGATTACTTTAGTAGTCACACGTCATACAATGACTTTTGCCAAATTGTAAGCCTAGATAAGTGCATACCTCATGTAAACAGTTTCATTCTCTGAGCTTGTTTGTACTGTTGCTTATATTTCTGTCCTTTGAAATCAAGTTTTAGAACTTTTGGGGGGGAGTTCATGGACGATCACTAGCTCTTTCTGGTAGACGAACTTGACTTCTACTTCTGTGGGTAAATTACAGATAATTGTACTATATAAATTCATCTGGACTTTCAGGTAAAAAAGATACAGTATGATTGGCTGCCAAAGAATGTCTATTGCATCTGCACACTTAACGCTGCTAATGAATGAACACTCAAGTGATATGCAGCTTTTGGAAAACAACAGAGTGAACAGGAAATGTTTTCCTTAGAGGATTTTATTTGCTCATCCAAGGCAATAGAGAAACATTAAATGATTTGTGGTGGATTTTATTTTCCTGAAGCACCTTCTATAACTTGAAATTCAGTTAGTTATTGTGCTAAGGGATGGGTGCACTGACCTTGTCAAAAGAGTGAGCAAGGATTTCATTTGACTTTGGTTTGTTAGTTCACAATACTCATGTATATCTGGGTCTCTAACCTTGGCTTTTTATAACTCAGTAATCCTAGGCAGTCATTCACTATGAAAACACTTGTGTTTCTCTTTTTTTCTTTGTATTTGTTCATTTGAAAAGCCTTTCAAAAGGAATTGCAGCCTGCATGTGATTATAGCTATCAGTAGCACTTAAACTAACTGCTGAGATGAAACTTTTCTTTTTGGACCCTGCTAATTTCAGTTATCAATAGAAAAGAAATTTTTTCCCCATTAAAAGGCCCGACTTTACTAATTGGTAGCTGCTCTTTGGGTTGAGCCTACATTCCTTAGGGACAGCATTTGATAGAATAATTTTTGACATTTTAATTTGACAAGAAACAATTCAGAAAAATGACTTAGACATGTGCCTGAAGTGAAGCCTTCTCTTGCTAGGGCTGTGATACTCGGTGCTGGGAATGCTTTTGAACGTCTGTAGCACTTTGTAAACCCTGTGATCCATTTAATATGATAGCTCAAGCTTCTTGGCAGGTGTTTTCATAGGAGCTTCACCTAAATTATTCTTACACAGTTGAAAGACTTTTTTCCCCCTATGGATATTAAGATGTGGGGGCTGATGCCATAAATTCTTACCTTTGAGATGAAAACACAGCTTTCCATAAGAACAATAAATTTAGGTATAAAATGTGTAAATTTTATGCCTCTTTATTCTTTAATTATATTATAGTCTACCTCTTTCTGACTCAGAAGTATTATTTGTTCTGTAATTTTGCTCCTGGCATTTGAAAATTGTGGAATAGACTAGTTTCAGATACAAGTAATCTGTTGTGGATATCCGTTTAATGGAAGATTTACATATTTAAATTGTGAAGTTAAAGCTTGAAGTAAATATAAAGTGTACACACACACAAGCACGCATGCTCATTATTTCTTAAAAATTATCTGAGAAACCTACATTTCTGCAAGTATATTGGGGAATATTTAAAGGGCCAAATTGAAACTGAAATGGGTGTTTGAAAAATATCTGTTGACAGAAGCCTGGTTTCTAAGCCTGGGAAATAGGTTGAAAGAAAAGGAAGAAGTGATTTTTGGTTTCTTCTTTGTGTGTGTGTGTGTGTGTGTTTCTAATATGTGAGGTTTTGTTTTTTAACCACCAGATAAGGTTAGAAATAGATACTCTCAAACTTGCTCATGATGATAGTGATTTATTCCAGGTGAGGAAAATGCATTCATTTTACTACCAGTGTATTCCCCTGAGAGTGGGGTGGGTCGATGGTTTGGCAAAGTAGACCGCTTTGGGTCGATTGGTTACATTCTGTTACTTCTTTATAAGCCATTATTAGTTTGTAACCTACATATTTTAGTGGGGGGGGGGAAATCATTTTAATGGATTTGCCAGTCATGTACACGTATGTGTGTACTCACTCTCTTTCTCTCTCTCTCCTGAAAACATTAATCTGTCTACTTCCCTTGCCTTCTTTCCCTCCATTTCTCTCCTCTTTCTTTTTTCCTTTCCCTCCCATTTAAATATGGGGGAAAAGTTACATCTTCCCTATCACTGTGTAAGGATGCCTCTGTCTATAATTTGTTTTGTTTCATAAAGACTTATGATTTAAATCATTTTTATATCTATTTTTAGCAAAGTCATTTTTTATATTTAGCAATCCAGTGTTTATAATGGCACATAAAAAAGAAACAACACTCCAATTTTCCTCTAAGAATTAAAAAGTAGTAGTTACATTAACATACATACACTTGGGTTTGTATTCTAACGTTTTTGTTTTTGTTTTTATAACTTTCAAATTAAAATATTAGAATATGACTCCAAGTATGTGATGTGTTACATTAGCATTACTTTAGCAATTGTAATTTGACTTACAGTCATCATAAGTTTAAGTTAGAAAACTTAAAATTAACAGAAAAAATTCATTAGAGCCCTTTGATATAAAATATATTTTTTGGGCAACATCAAGTCATTTAAAATTTACTTTGGAATAGAGACTTCATACTCAAACAAACTTAGGGGAAATAAAATAATTTTAAAAGCTTTTTCAGCCATTGTGCACAGTTACTGTTGGAGGTGATTGCCAGCACTGGAGAATCAGGAAGTCTGTAGTTTAAATTCTTTAGGATCAGATTATATCGCAGATTTTCTTTACACATGGTGTTAAGTACATATTAAGTGACAGCTATAACTTTATTCTCCTTTTTTACCTTTGTGAATCTCAAGAACACAGCTTTAGCTTTCTTCTTTTTTGTATTATTTTTAGATTTGTTTTTAATTTTAAAAAGTATATATATACCTGTAGATTACAGTGTGACTAAACATCCGAGCAACCCAACTTTAGTATATTGTGTTTTTAAAATTATGTAAATATCTAGTGGCCATGTTTTAAAAATTGGGGGCAGGAAATTTTATGAAGGAATTGGGGAGATGTCATTACTTTTAGGTAAGATTAGACCAGGAGGTTATGTTTATTCATTTGTTAGTTTTAGAGTCCTTTTCTTCCTGCTTATGATTTTTAACATCAAAGATTGTTGAGATAAAATACATTTGCCAAAAATAAGGCCCAATATTTAAAATGGCCAGGGAGACCATCAGAGGTATTAGAAAATTTTAGAGATCCAAAGAGAGAATTGACTGCATATGGATTTATTTTTAAGTTTCAGAGAACATTCAGTGATTTTCATAAGCCTTTTCTTTTGTTCGTACACTTAATTGAAGAGATTGCATCATTAGCCAACTAACATTGAAATGCCTGAGTTTGTACTCATTCTTTTTTGGGGAGTGAAACTGATGACTGTTTTCATGACACTGAAAATTATGAGGTACCTGTATAGGGCTTGTCCTAGTTCTGCTTGTATTTCAGCTGAAATTTGTGCCAGATCTGATTCTAGTGCAAAGTGTGTCCATTTCATGTGTGTGTTTACTATTTGCATGATTTTGAGCAATCGTTCCTTGACAACAGCATCACATTTTGTTTTTACCAACCCTCAAATTTGCTATACCCCAAACGAGAACACAAATTGGTTTTTATTCATGTAAATGAAAAAACAAATCCCTCTATTTCAGTGGGTAAAGCAGAAAAACATAAGATGCTGGGAAGTCTGGAATCGATTAAGTTAGCAAAGTGTTTAAGAATAAAGATAGCAGACATGGAAAATAATCATATCAAAATAACTTGTTTTACAGAAATGAAAACCTTCAAATTAAATGAAGAGCAAGAAGTTAATTTAGAAAATTTTACTTTTATTTATTTTCAAATTGTATTTAGTACATTTGATTTCAAATAGAATATATATGTGAGAGTACTCTTAGTCTTTATGTGAATGTGGTGTGTGTTGATATTTACTTTTATCCTTTACATAAGAATAAGATCTGAATATAGATCAGAATAAGATCTAAAAATACAAAATTGAGAAATTACATGAACAACTGCACACAGTTGAAGAATAGTACTTGCTCGTTGCTTAGAAGGCAAGACCAGATAAAGTAGATTCCAGTGAACTGTTTTAGGCACAGGTATATGGCAAATAAATGAATTTCAGTGGTGCAGCCATAGTAAGTAAAAATGCTGTAGGAAAAAAAACCAATTTCTAACTTGAATCCAGGTGAAGTCCTGGTTCATGTTTATGCTTTGTCCTTTGAGATATGGGAGGAAATCAGGTGTTCTGAGGTTTCAGTCTTTGGCACAGTGATCCCTTTGTATATTCAAATAGAGCATAAAATCCTAATGATAATGGATTTTCTTTTCTATATCATTATATTGTGTACTGCTCCTCTGCATGAGAATCCTAGTTTGTTTAGTTTCTGGTGTATCTAACCAGATGACCGGATAGTAAATTTTCCACCCTAAACAACTGATGTATTTTTGTGCTTCTCCAGCATCTCCTGCTTTGGATATTCCTCATAAATCATTACTGAGAGTCAGATCTGAGAAGAAACAGAGACCATATCATGCCAATTACATTAACCTTTGGGAACGAAATGCTTATTGATTAACCTTCACAAACAACTTCCAGAAGGCTCCAGAACTTTCTTATTATTGGGAAAACCTATGAAAAGATGATTGGGAAGGAGGAACAGGCAGAGAATAGATATCTAAACAGAAAAGTCTGGCCAAACAGTTCCGGAGATCACTTTTTCTTTTTAAGTCTTGGTTTCAGGTGATCTTGGCCTAACATGAGTTCTTTGGTTCTCTCTTGCTACATAGGTAAAATGAAGAGGTACTTGTGATCCTGACTTCCTTATAGGAAGTTAGAGTTAGTAGATCTTAAAGCACTTTCAAAAAGCTATAATGATGCAAATGCAGGAGATTTGTATTATTACTTTCAAATAACTAAAAAAGGGCCTTGTGAAAACAATACCCCTCTGTAGACTAAGCAAAGCATTCTGTGGCCGTTTTCTTTTCTGCACGGAAGGGTCTAGTTTGACCAAAGTATCAGACGGACAGGATATGGACAGGTGCCATTGCACTCAGCTATTTTCCCTTTTGTGAGAGTCTTGAGTTGAATGTTTCTCTGGGCAGCTAATCTTTGGCAGCAAGGCTTTGTTCCCATAGTGGCATCTGGCACTAGATTGATTTAACCACGTCTGAGGTTTGCTCTTTTCAGAATGTGCTCTCTCGGCAGCTTCTGTGTGGCTCTGACATGACCACATGCTGCTGCTGCTTGTCCTGCCTTCTAGCACCACATGTGAGGCTAAGGCCTTCTGACACCTACCATTTGGAACTTTTACTTGCTGAAAAATGTCAAGATTTGCAGGCAAGATGAAGACAGATATAACTGATCATTCTTCCCTTTCTCAGGAATCACCTGAGGGCATTTGTTCATAGGTGGATAAATTGCTGAAATGGTACAGTTCTCTTAGCTTTGGAGAGCACATGGGATTTGTGTACAACTTCAGATGTGTTTGTTTGTTCTTACTCTGCTTTATATGTGTTTGGTGTGTTACTAATTTGCTATTTGTATAAGCAAAGGTTTTAGTGATTATTTTATGGATTTCACTGGATAAATGGTGAGGGTCAGTGCAGAGTGCTCCTCCATATTCCTCATTTTTATTAAGAACCTCACTAGGAAATTACAGATTTTCAGGGATGAGCTTCTGTTATGATCATATTGCCATATATATACACACACACTAATGATTTTCAAATCTTAGATGGCCAGGAGTAAGACATCCTGTTTGAGGTCCTTGCTGTTTCTGTTTTTTTTTTTCTACGTTGAGTCACCCAGAGGAAAGATTGGCGAATAAAAGATAGAAGTTCTAACCTGATGAGTTTGCTCCTTGTAGTAACTGGTATCTAAATGAGGAAAGGAGTTGAACTCTGGTACAAAATGAATTATATTTTGCTTATCCTTACCTTTCAGTGTTATGGATAAATCATAATTGGCTCTGTGCTGTTGGGTAAACTCTTTCTCTGTTTCTCTTATCTTGACCTTTATGTTGGCTCTCAAATCCAGTAACATCACAGAGATGGTGATACCCTAATTGGTATAGTTTGGGAAAGAAGTTCCACTGACTCTAGGTATTTTGAATTGCAAAAAAATATTAAAAAGTTGGGTGAGAAGATGCCTGGAAGTTAAGTTATTGGGAGTATTCAGTGGCTGTGGATCACCTGTGAAACTGTTATCTTCTGGCGTCTCTTCTGACAGCTTCTTTTATTTTTTATTTTTTAAAAGATTTTATTTATTTATTTGACAGAGAGAGAGATAGCCAGCGAGAGGGAACACAGGCAGGGGGAGTGGGAGAGGAAGAAGCAGGCTCCCAGTGGAGGAGCCTGATGCGGGGCTCGATCCCAGAACTCCGGGATCACGCCCTGAGTCGAAGGCAGACGCTTAACGACTGAGCCACCAGGCACCCCTGACAGCTTCCTTTAAAGTGGCTTGAGTGGCTCAGTGGAAAAGGGAGGGTGAATATTGGCTAATAGGCTTGTTCCTTGTAGTGTAATATATGAAAGTTAGTAGAAATGCAAAATCCATCTCCAGCAATTGGAAGGCAGTAAGGACTAATGGCTTTTATGTTATCAGCAGTATCCATGTATTGGAACATGACTATTTGAAAACATTTAGTGGAAGCCTAGTAGTTCTACAGTGAACAAAGCTTCTTGTTTCACCTCCTATGTTAACTTGAATTACATAAAGATGGATTCCTGTTGCAAACCTAGATGGATTTTCTTCATCTTTTAACTGGATCCTTCCTATTTTTAGGGTTTTTCCATAAAAATCACAGAATATGTGGCTCAGGTCATGGTTATAGAAATAATGTTCAGTAAGCTTCTTAGTCTTATGATTTACTTTTTGGATGTGGATAATCATCAAGGAATAAACATAGAGTATTTTGGATTTCACCTTAGAAACTTCTAATCTTATTTCTTCTACCTGAATTAAACCTTTCCGATATTTTCTTGAAGTATGTTTCATACATTTGCAAGTTATGGTCGGTCCTAGACAAGATTAGAACTTTGGTTGCCATTTTTGGCTACTCTAATTTAAAGTTAATTTAAATTTCAGTAGCTTTTCAACAAAGAAAAGGCTATAGTGATATATGAATTATCTTTAAATCTTCAGTGAAGAAGTCTAATAAAATTAGACAAAAATATCAAGATAAATCAAACGTTATCTTTCAGGGAATGATCTTTTCTCTATACCCTCTACCATGGTACACCATTTATCTTTGTTCCCATTATTTTGTAGAGTAGACATATTTCTTACAGCTTTAAGCATGGCATTAAAAGCCTAGGACTGATCAGTGATTCTGAAAACACTGGCTCAGAAGTTCATATTCTTTAGTGCTAGCATTCCATCCACTATTCCCAGTTGATAGCTGAGGCCTATTTGCAGCTGAATTTATTCATTCCATAATATATTATAGCCAGTTAGTTGCACATTTTCTTTTCCTCCTGAAAATGGTGAATATATTTAGGATGATAGTTGTAATAGGCTTTGCTAAAAGGAAACAAAACAGAAAAGCGGATGTGAGTGACATTTACATTTGCTTATACAGATAGGAAACCACTAAACTTTCACATTTTTCAAGGATTTGGTATTTCTTTTGAATTTTTGAATCTTTAGAACAGTGGTTCTCATAGTTTCAGACTTCATCAAAATTAAAACCCGTTGTGTTTCAAAAGACCATTAAAAAAATGACTAGGCAAGCCAAAATTTGGGAGAAAATGTATGCAAATCATATGTCTGATAAAGACTTACATTTATAATACATAAAGAACACATACGACTTGATAACAAGCAGACAAGCTAATTAAAAATGGGCAACAGATATGAATAGGTATTTCACTAAAGAAGATTAGGAAAGGCCAACATATACATTAAATAAATGCTCAGCATCATTAATTAAAGAAATGTAAAATAAACTACAAGTAAAAAGATACCACTTAATAACTACTAGAATAGCTATAATCAAAAAGACAGATGATAACAAGTATCATGGAAATGAATAAACCGGAGCACTCATTGATTGCACCTAGGTAGTTTCTTTTAAAATTAAGTGTAAATTTATACTTTATGCTACTCCTAGGAATCTAAGAGAAATGAAATGTGTGTCCAACACAAAGACTTATACATGGATATTTGTAGCAACATTATTCTTAATAACAGAAAACTGGAATGAACCCCGGGCCATCGACTGATGAATAGATAAAGTGTGGTACATGTAGAACAGTGGAATACTGTTCAGCAATAAAAAGGAAACACTGATGCTACAACATGGAAGAATCTCAAAAACATCCTAAGAGAAGAAGCCATATATAGAAGACCATTTATTTTCTGATTACATTTATAGGAAATGTCCAGATGAGGTGAATATATAGAGACAGAAAGTAAAGAGCGGATACCTAGAGCTGGAGGTAGGAACGAGAACTGTAAATGGGCACACACTATCTTGGGGATGGAAATGTTCTGAGATTGGATTTTGGTGATGGTTGTATAACATTTACTAAAAGTCATTGAATTATACACTTAAGATGGGTGAATTTCATGAAACGTAAATCATACCTCAATAAAACCATAAAACAAAAAGTGTGATTCGTCCCAGGCCTAGCAGCATCAGCATCACCAGGGGATTTGTTAGTAATGCAAATTCTTGGCCCCAGTGAAGCAGAAACTCTGGGGGTGGGCCTAGCTAGCTGGGGTTTAACAGCCTGCAGCAGATTGCAATGGAGGATCAAGTTTGAGAACCATTGTTCTAGAAACAAGGAGGGTCACATGGAGATGAGGGTAGTTTGGGGTATAGTTTGTGTACATTCAGTCTACTCTGTTCTTGTAACTGCAGGAAAGGTTCGAATTAAGGACTGTTGTAGTAGAGCTAAAGAAAATTACAGGGCAATGGGAATAAAAATAAACTGGGCTTTCATGTTCTTGCTGTGTCCCCACGAGAAGCTTTATGATTGTGATGTTTGTGTATCACATATGTTAGTAAATTCCTGTGTTCTTTTAGGCTTGCTGTTACTTAAACATAGCATAAACAGGTTCATTTGCCATAACGACAGTGGAAGTTTAGATCCTTGAAAGGAATTATTTCTCCTAAATATTTACACAGTGTAATATAGCAGAGCCAGAAATGTGTAGTGATCCCAAAAAAGTGAAGAAGTGACTATAGATAAAGAAGCAAACGGAACAGTTAGCTAAACTGAAATTCATTCTCTCCCTCCATCTGTTCAGCGTACCTTTAAAAACTACGATTAGAAAATTGGTTGATCTACGGTAGTGGTCTTATGCCTGGCATGTGTGTTCAGGTTTGCTTTTTCTCCCACTCTCCCCCAGCGTTATCTGGGTAGCCAAAGGAAATTTTGAAGGTCAAGGCTACTCCAGGCTGGCTGCTACCTGGTGCATGTGTAAGATGAAGTTTGTAGATAGGGTCTCCCTTAACAGGGCCAAGGGAACTGGGATGGGTGATAACTTCTGCCAAGGTATAAATTCACCTCAGGAAAGAAGGGGTTTGGAGGGTTAAAAATAAAACGAGTATGAGAAGGGAGAAAAGAAAGAACGGGTAACAAGGTATGAAAGCCGATCGATGTTCATCATTTATTAGCAGAGTTCACTGAGATTGTCAATGGTAATATTTAGAAGAGTATTAGGGAATGTGGCATACACCATTGCTGTTTCCAGAACTTCATTCTACTATGGGTAAAAAGAACTGGGCTACTACTCGCTGGTAAATTAGGTCTCAGCCTCTGTCTCTCTTTTTAATTATTGTTTTTATTTTACTTTTCATTGTCTCATTTCCTTTGCTTCTGTCCCTTTTTGTTATTGTCCTCAAAACTTTTAATAATTAGTATGACATTATTGAACACTTACTATTAGCAAAATATTAGAATATTATATCCTCTAAGTTGGTAATTCCGATTCTGACTTCTGTTATTGGATGGATAATAAAGGAATAAAATATTTTGAGATACGTTTCATTCTAAAAAAGTCTATGCCGTAACAATCTGTACTCTTCATATTTACTAGTGGATAAACTTGCATAGATGTATATAAGCTAGAAAAGGTGAAAAGATGAGTTAATGAGGCAAACTTTTCCCTTTGTAAGAAAATTCAACACAATTCTCTATGCAGCTCTCAAATTTACATTTGAATAGAATTGCATTTGAAAAATAAACAAATACAGATAATTGGTTATTCTATGGATAAGTTCAAAGTGGCTAAAAAATGGGCAGTTTGAAGTTAAACGTAAGAATCAGGAGAAGCATACTTTCGGGGATAGGGTGGGTTGGCAGGTAGGTTGACATCATGGTCTTTAGATCGATACATTTCAAAATGTTGATGGAAGGACATTTTCACTGTAAAATCAGGTCAGTCTTTATTCCCTGCCCTCTTAGTTTTTGTGTCTCGTCAGTAATGAACATGGAGTGTTTACAGTACTGCCACAGACAACACTTTCTTCTGTCGTTAGTCTCTCTCTGCCTGATTTTCTTGTCTTGGAGGCAGGGGGCGCTGTCCTTTTGCTTAGTCTGACTCCACGCAGGCTCCAGGCCTTGTGGTTGCTCCTGTGGCAGCTTTTTCTTGCGCTCTCTTAGCGGTATCATGCAGTACTTGTAACAACTTCTCGTTCGTCTCAAATGTAGATGGGGGGGAATAAATAAAGGAGGGATTTTTAAAAAAGAAAGAAGAAGGTAAAGGAAAGAGAAAGAGTAAAAGGGATGCTTAGTGCAGAGAGTAGCAGAGATATCATTTCTGCTGGTGCCATTCGTGGTCAAACAAGCTCTCCATCCTCTTTGGCTTTCAGTTTGTTGATTTGCTGTCCCCCATAATGGCATTTGAAGATACCAGTAATTTTTGTCATCTCTGTCATTGATTGGCCCACTGCTAGCAGCAACAGTGATTTCGATGTCATGTTTTGCCACACTGTGGCCCAGTGTAGAGGCTCGGCATCACTGTGCTCATAAACCTGTGATGCTAAAGAGCAGAAGCAGATTCTCATGCTAAATACTGTTGGTTTATTTATAGCACGGAAAGATAGGTAGCTGGTGCTCTGAGGAACCTTAAACTCCAAATTAAAGTTCTGCTGGATAGTCGCTAATTTGGGTCTTCCTTTTTTGGGTTTCCTTTGTGGCTGCAAAGTGTTGTTTTCATCTGATGTGGTATGGGGCACTGAAGGAAAGGTAGCCGAGGGAATTCTGTACTGTTGAAATCTTGCTCTGTGGGTAAGATATGGTAGAACGTCCATCTGGGACACCTTTGGTAGACATTGTAAGTTCTCCCAGGCTTATTACGGGTCCTCCGTGTGATTACTGTACCATTGCTAAGGCTTATTCTCTTTGAAAAATGCTCATCTTTTGAAAGAAGGTTTAGAATTATTGTTTCTTTTTTTCTTTCTTTCTTTAACTGGCAATTGAATTCTTTCTAAGTGGTCTTCCACCAGATGGTGCTAGTGTTACATATCTAAATGGCTTGGTGCCATTGAAATCTTGAGCTTGTATGTCTTCTCTATCTTTTTTCTCCTTCACCATATTTTGTTTTTAGTGTTTTTTCCACACACACTACTTTCCTGGCACACTACTGTGTCGCCTCACATCTTGTACGTTGTGGGTAGTGAATTGATTGTGCCTTGGCGATCATGAAGGATAACTTGGGTGGTGAGTTCGGAGGCCAAGGACTGAGTAAAACTTAAGGATATAGAATATGTAATTTCTTGTAAAATTTTTCATCATGCATTTGTTTCTTATCTAGTCTATGTGTACAAATTGAGACCTTATTCTTGACTTTTCTGCTTGGCCACCTTTCTTTTATATTATAGCAATATCATAAAATGTTATTGTTTGAGATCTAGAAGCCATGTGTGGAAGTTATTCCTAACAAATGATATGTTTACCCAGATTAAGTTCAAAATAACTTTAATAACTCTACAAGAAAGTTTGGTGGACTAAAAGAAAATGTTGGGCATTATGTGATATCAGATTTCCTGGCCAATTAACAATTGTTATTTTAAATCTAAATTTTAAACTTTATCTGTTTATAAATATTACATGGCTATTGCAGAAAAATTTAAAGAAACGAGAATGCAGTTAAAGGAATGACTCATATTTAAATACTATTAACATTATGTTACATACACTTTCTCTTTTCTTCTTTTTATATAGATCTATATTTTAAAATATCAGAGTTGGTCTCATATCATAGTCATATAACCAGTTTTTTTCACTTAATATTTTGTAACTAATTTTTAGTGACAGTACAGTTTTTCATTTAATGAACCCTCTAATAATAGGTGTTTTGATTTTCAGTTTCTTTCAGTAAAAGCTTGAATAGCACTTTTTCATTTTTTTGTGTATTTTAAAATTTCTTTTGTATGAATTCTTAAAAATGTAATAGCTGATTCAGAAAGAATGCGTATTTTTCTAACTTGATCTGTATTTTCAAGCTACCATCCGAACGAGTTCTGCAGTTTAAACATCTTTAACAGCATTTAATTTTGCTTGTTTCCTTGCTTCCGTATCATTAGGTTACCCTGGTTTTTAAAGTGGCTTGATATTGCTCATTTGAGACTCCCTGAAATGACAATTCATCGCTAAATACAGGAACTTAAATTGCTTTGATATTTTCTTAGAAGTAAGCTTTATCCTTTAAACATTAAATCCTAGACCCCCTTTTATTCACGGTGGTTTGGTTTTGGCTTTGTCTCCTGTCCCTAAAGTACAACAGCCGTCTTTTCATACTTCAGAATGGGTTATCTGGTGTGCAGAGCACAGAATCAAAGTCTCTGTTGGCTATCTGTTTTAGCGCTTTCTATTACTTCTTGGGAAACTTAGCTCAAGCCATTTACTCTCTCCGTATGAGTATTTCTCAGTCTGAAAATTTGAAAGAACGGTTTTTAGATAAATTGTTTTTAAAAACTTTAGTGAAATAAGCTGTACATTTAATGTAGTAGCTATTTAGTGCATATTTTTTGCTGGGCAGAAGGAAGAAAAGAAAGCTGTTAGGTAACAGTAAGATTTGAAGAATTCTAATGTACTTTTGAAAAGAATTAAAACACATTAGTTTTTATTGATTCAAGCAGTATATCCTGGCTGACTTTGATATCTTAATAAATAACTGCATTTTCATTTAAATAGATTACCTTTGAATTAAATTTCTCCTGTTAACATAAGAAAGCATGTGATTTATTTTAAAATAAGAGAAAACAACAAAGCTATTTTCATATTTGGGAAATGGGGAGAAGAGAGGAGACATCATGTAACCTTGTAAATGAATGTGAAAACTATTAGCCTAATAACTTAAAAAACAAAAGGCTAATTTTCCTGTCTCATGAAAAGAATCCCCACCCCTCCCCATCTCAATGTGGTAAAAGAAATTTCCATTCTCTTTATTGTCAGAACAAATAGTCACTGTAAGAAAACTACTTGCAAACCGGGTTTTAAAAGATTCATCAACATACAATCTGTTTTGGTAGGAGACACTTATAAATTATGTAATTTAAACATATCTTTTCAAAAAATAAAA
This sequence comes from Ursus maritimus, assembly GCF_017311325.1. Lineage (NCBI taxonomy): Eukaryota > Metazoa > Chordata > Mammalia > Carnivora > Ursidae > Ursus > Ursus maritimus. Next base: position 71,562,104 of record NW_024426774.1, read on the forward strand.
CAAATTATATTGATAAATGATCAGATTTATATAATGTCATTGAATTTTACTTGAGATATAACAATTAAGCATTTTTAACTTTGAGTTTTTATTAAAATTTTTAAAAATAAAATTAAATGTGCATCCATATTATGGGCATTTCACTTGCTTTTTAGTTTTGAGTGTGTGGCTTGTATTTTTTTTTTAAGTAAAAAAGAACCTAAAATCGTGCTGAATTTGATAGTTTTTAAAAAATACCTGTGTAATTATAGAGCATTAGCACATTGACATATATATCTGGTAAAATGTAAGTCCAATGGTAGCTTCTGAAATGTACTTACATATTGTTAACACTTGAGATACTATATGTATATATTTAAGTATTTGTATGCACTAGCAATTTGAAGGGGCTTCAGAGCACTGTAATAATATTGAACCTGCAGTTCATTTACAACTGTGTCAGTTAAATTCCCCCCAAATAATAAATTCTGCTCAGAGTCTTGTCTGCTTTATGGCAAAATAAATAAAGTAATCAAATTGCTAAGATTATGAGCCCAGTTTCTTTACACCTGAGAGAAATTTGTTCTGTGGAATATTTATTAAATCATGAGCTGTCTGAATTTTATGTAAAGTTCATTTTTGCTTTTCTCAAAATATGTTAGAGATCATTGGAATACTTTTCCATAGTTTATTGGGAAACTTACAATAAACAGAAAGTGGCTTATAAAATCTAGCATACTTTTTAAGTGTCTATCCTTGACATCCAAATGGGAATGAACAAAATGGGAGTGGGATCATTATAAACACTTTTATTCTTTGCAACTTCTCCTTCAAAAAATCATCACCACTCCCAGCTTGATTTGTTTCATTTAATTCTTGCCACATAAACTTCTTAAGTACTTATATGTTGTGTGTTGAAGAAATCAGTGTTGAGGTGTTTTGTTTTGTTGTTGTTGATGTTCATTTAGATCATTGGAGCATTCTGTCCTATGCTTAGTAGTGACCTGTTTATTGGACTCGTGCTATCTAATAACTAAAGCATATGAAATTTACTACATTTTGTATTGATTCAATATTAACGTTAATCTAAAATTGTTCAGTGCAGTATGTCACATCTGTTTTGTATTCCTCTGTTTAAAAGAAGTGGCAGTGTGGTATTTGGAGGAATATTTATTATCTGAGTGTTTTTCTTTGCAACAGTTTCCCTAGTCTATTGAGAATTATAACTTCCAAGAGACAGTGAATCACCCAGCAAATTCTCAGGTACCAAACTGCTAAAAGCCACAGTTAATTGGAATTTTTATTTACCACTTCATTTCCCTTTACTTAACAGTGGCAATTTTGGAGCCTTCTTGAAATGATAGAAAATAAATTTTGGTGAAATTTTTTAAAATATTCTTTTCCCTTAATAATAGGTCCAGCCTGCACCTCATGGATACTCTAGTTTTTTTTTTTAGAAAAAAACTTTGTTAGACTGAGTGTTGATTTGTGTTTGAAACCAAATTTTCCATGACCGGTGACTGAATAGTCTTATCCTGTGATGGTGCTTCCTAACTTTTTGAGGGGTTATGGGTTTCTTTAAGGAGTCACTGAAAACTATAATCCCTTTTCCTAGGAAAAAAAAATGCATAAACACAGTATTTTATATGCAGTTCTAGTGAAACCTGTTTCTCTCTGCCCAGAAGACCAAGGGCCCCTGGTTAGAAAGTGCCACTATAATGGAACTGAAAAATCCCTTCTAGAGTGTTGGTTTTAACATCCTGTTATGTCAAACTAAGAGTTTTCTTCACTTCAAGCTTTATTTGACATTACATTTTCTCCTTGATCATTATATAGTAGAAGATAAGCAGAATCTAAATCTTATTTTGGAGAAAAAGCACAATTAACTTTTAATTTTAAAGTCCATCTCTGAAATTGTAGAATATATTTGACCTTCCACATGCTTTAGATTCTACCTTAGACACATAAGAAAGGAAAAAAAAATGGTTCTTCCTTAAAAAGATGTTATTACACTTATTGTTTAGCACCAAAATATGGGTTTTCATTTTAATGAGAGGTTGTAAAGCTATTCAGAAGTTACTTGTGCATGCTGGTTAAGAGTTCAGACTTAGGTTTAAAGCAGATTAGGGTTCAAATCCAGCTCAGTGGCTTACCAGCCAAATGACCTTGGGCATATTACTTATCTGTTTAAAAAAAAATCACCATAAAAGGATTAAATGAGATAATGTCTGTAAAGTGGTTGGTTTTGTACTTTGTGTGTAATATGCACTCAGTTTTACCTCTTTCTTATGATGATGATATTAATGAGAGTAAATAATTACAGTGTTCATTTTTCTTATTATGAAATTTAGGACAGTAAACTTGGTTGCAAAAAAATATAAGTCTTCATATTCCCCAAAATAATCTTCTCAAGTCTTCGTGGCTTATAATTGTTGCCAAAGTTCAGTCAAGAGTTCTTCAAAGACGGTAACAAACTAACTTTTTCACACTTTTCTTATCAGTGTTCAGTTGTTACAATGGGGCAATATGTTAAAAGTTACCTCACAATTGAAGTAAATATTGAGGAACAGAGAAAGGAAGAAGTTTCTAAGAGTGGATTAAAAAGCACAGACATGTTTTTGCTTTTGAGTCTTGACACCTAGATGGTCTTGTGGTAGAGCCACAGGAATCATCGATACTTTGGGTAGATGATGTTTCTTTGCATATTATGTCATAAAGAATACCTCTAACTTAGGGACGCCTGGATGGCTCAGTTGGTTAAGTGTCTGACTTCGGCTGAGGTCATGATCCCAGGGTCCTGGGATAGAGCCTTGTATCCTGATCCCCACTCATTGGGGAAACTGCTTTTCTCTCTCCCTCTGCCCCTCCCCCCACTTATGCGCTCGTACGCACATGCTGTCTCTCTCTCTAAGAAAAAATAAAATCTGAAAAAAAGAATACCTCTAATTTGAAAATGTTGAGTAACCCATAGTTATATCAGCCACCATATACTTGTCCACTGTAAAAGAGTGTTTCCATCGTGGTTTATAAAGTATTTGGAGCCAAAGAAGAAGAGGATAATGTGTGTGATGCTTTGATTAAGTAAATGATTTAACACCTGCCTGAAGTGAAAGGCTTCAAGTTTACTAAAAGGATGATTTCAGACCCTCCTGATCCCTTTCCTGTTCACATTGTGGTTGTTCATTATAACTGAGTAATAATCACGGCAGTATTTATGGCAGTGGCTTTTGTATATATCCACGTGTGCACATATCCACACACATGTATGTGCACTCCTGATGCTTTAGAATAATTACTACAGTTGGGAGTCATAAGTGTTAGTCAGTAATAGATTATGAACACAAGAGGATCTCAGTATGTTCTGGAAATTCAAAGTCGGGATTAGGGGAAAGGATCCATTGCATTACTACTGACAGAAAAACAACTGAATGAATTCATTATGGATTTAAAGCTGTGTATTTCCTCTGTGAAGAACGCAAACGTTACTTGATCACTTTATGTTAATGAAAAATTAAGTGCTATAGATGCCATTGAAATATAAAGAGAGCACTTTGCCGTGCAGTTTTTTTTCTTACGATGCCCCTTCTTATTCATTAATTTTCTTTGACCAGGCAGAAAGTTTGGAAAATGATATTCCCCTTTTCTTTCTTCTCAGTATTGTCAGCGAAGCAGGGGCGTCAATCTACAGCGTCAGCCCTGAAGCTAACAAAGAGATGCCAGGGCTGGACCCTAATTTGAGAAGTGCAGGTAAGAAACTACGGGCCAGCACAAAAGCATGTGGTTTTGATATTTTGGAGGACTTCTATTTTTAGCAAGCAAGAAAATTGAGAAGATACATGTATGAAAATTAGCATGTCAGAAAGAAAATGGTTGATTAGAATAATAGTTGGAATTATGGAAAAGAAAAGGAAGAATACTGTTTTTAAAGAGTATAATAAAAAATGAGCCTAAAACATCTTTAGTAAAATTAGATGCTTGAGAGTTAATAATAAAATCAATAAAATATTCTAGATCTCTTATTATTACTACAAAGTATTATTTATTACAGGTTTTTATTGACAAAAAATAATATATTAACATAAATATATAAACATGTTTCTTGCTAAATATTTGTCAGATGACCAGTTTCTCTTGTCTTGCTAATAGAGGCAGTCATTAATGTTTAAAGCAGCCTGCTTTGATTTTAGTTGTATTAAGTTGCTTTGGTTTCTGTTTTGTGGAATAGTTAAAATCTTGTGTGTGAAGAAATTGAGATACTCTGATACATCTAGTGAAAGTAATTTGTAGTATAAGCAAATTATTAAATCTGGTCAGAGGATTTCTCTGTGTAATAACAGGATATTTAGACTACTTTGTTAGAAAGGGACTTTTTATTTAAAATTTTCCTTAAGGGCACCTGGGTGTCTCAGTCGGTTAAACGTCTGCCTTTGGCTCAGGTCATGATCCCAGAGTCTAGGGATTGAGCCCCACATTGGGCTCCCTGCTCAGCTGGGAGTCTGCTTCTCCCTCTGCCCCTCACCCTGCTCTTATGTGCTTGCGTCCTCTCTCGCTCTCTCAAATATATACAATCTTAAAAAAATAAAATTTTTCTTTTAATATTCTCATCAAGTTTCATTGGCTGTTCTTGAAATCTATACTTGGAGATACATATTTGAAAATTTTTGCATGAGTCTGAGGCTAAAAACCTATTTCTTATGTCCAAAAGAGCTTGTAGTTTCCCTTCAATTGTTTGTTTCATGATATCATCCTCTGTCTAAAATGATCATCTTCTCAAACTCCGATCCCAGCTCAAAATCTTGGTGCTTCTGTGAAGCTTTTCCCTGTCACAGGAGTTCAGTGTGGTCTCTGCCTCCTTGCCATGCGCTCTTTTGGTACTTACCTTGTAATAACGATAGCAATAATAGTAGGAGGAAGAGATATAGTAATCATAGCAGGAGCTGCTAATACTAATTTTTTTAAGCACTTAATATACATGAAACATTGCGATAAATACATTACCAGGATTATTTTGTTTTATTCTCAAAACCAAGGCTTAAAGAGTCCACAAAATCAATAACTGCGTATATAATACTTGTGTATTTGTGTAATAAAAGGGTACTTATCTTTATTAAAAAATAAAATTCAGGGGCACCTGGGTGGCTCAGTCAGTTAAGCATCTGACTCTTGATTTTGGCTCAGGTTTTGATCTCAGGGTTCTGAGATTGAGCCCCACGTTGGGGTCCACACTGAGCATGAAGCCTGCTTTGCTTAAGATTCTCTCTTTTCCTCTCCCTTTGCCTCTCCCCCGTGCGCACTCACTCTCTCTCAAAAAATAAAGTTTAGAACCTTTTAAGTTGGCACTGAAAGTTAATCTTCCAAAAAAACATTTGAAAGAAATATTGTATAGGGAGTGGCAGTCTCTCAGACCTCCCACTGCTAAGGGGGCTACTGTTCCCTCTTCACCACTGGCCTGTGTGGGTGTGTAACTGTCAACAGTGTTATAGGTGAGACAGGATTATAACATTCCAACAAGACACTCTGAAAATAGGAGATAATAAAAAGAAGAATCATTATATGGTCCAAATTATTCAGATTCCAAAGTCTGGCTGTGTCTTCAGTTTGGGTGCCTTCCTTCCGTGTCCCAGCTTGCATCCACATGGCAATGACTGTGTTGTCCATGTCAACTCCAAACATCCACCTAGACATTTTGAGCCTTCAAGGACTGATCCTGGAGGTAAATATTGAAAGAAGCTCAGAGTCTCCACTCTTGGTTTTCTAGAGTTCACTTCCTTCTCAATTCCTCATTTCTGACTGGAAGTCCTTTCCTAGTGATTGATGCCAGGTATGACTTTATACTTCATTTGAGACCTGTACTACCAATGAGTTTGGGTTTTTCCTTTCAGCTCTCCATAAGTTTAGTATATCAGAATATAACAGATCCTTAACATTCATACAGTGTTAAACATACGTAAGAAGATGACCTTCATGTTACTATATATTCTTGACTAGCTTGTCAGCTTATTGAGAGCAGAGGTCATCCTTATATATGCTTATAATCCCCCACAAGTTCATTTTACTTGAGAGGCGTTTAAATTATATAGACAGAATAGTAGATAGGTGATATTAAAATGTTTATTATGGATTTCTGACTTAAAGTAGAAGATTGAGTACACCTATTATTCCTTTACTCCCTTCTGAACTCCCATTAAATTGACAGTAATACAATAGAAAGAAGGCACACACTAACTAGGGCAAGGATGGGAAAGGAAAGAATAGCAGTAATCATTTTGAAGCGGGAATGCAGATGGCTGAATAATAAGTGATCTTGCCAAATTGAGAAAGTTGAATATTAAGACAGCATTGTAGAAAACCGAGAGCCTAATCTGAAATGATCATGGGACCCTTATAGGTTCAGGAAATGCACCAAGTTACCTTTAGAAGTTTCTTGGGAAGGGGCACCTGGGTGCCTCAGTCGTTAAGCTGTCTGCCTTCGGCTCAGGGCGTGATCAGTCCTGGGATCAAGCCCCGCATTGGGCTCCCTGCTCTGCCGGGAGCCTGCTTCTTCCTCTCCCACTCCCCCTGCTTGTGTTCCCTCTCTCGCTGGCTGTCTCTCTCTCTGTCAAATAAATAAATAAAATCTTAAAAAAAAAAATCTTGGGAGGGCTGCAGGTAGGTCTAAAGTAAGAAGATTGATTGCAAGTTCTGTGTAGAAAGCAATTTGACCCAGTTAAACACAGAATACTATTTAACCAAGCAATTCCACTCCTGGGTGTATACTTGAAAGAGTTAAAAACAAGGACTCAAACCAGTAATTGTACACAGTGCTCATAGCAGTACTATTCACATAGCCAAAAGCTGGCAACAATCCAAATGTCCATCAGTGGATGAATGAATAAACAAAATGTGGTATATCCATACAATGAGGTATTATGTTTAGTCATAACAAAGAAAGAGTACTGACATGTGCCATAACATGGGTGAACCTTGAAAACATGCTAAGTGAAAGAAGCCAGACACAAAAGGCCACATATTGTATGGTTACATTTAAATGAAATATCTAGAATAGGCTAACCTATAGATACAGAAAGATGATTGGTCGTAGCTAGGGACTGGGAAGAGGAGAAAATGAAGAGGAACTACTTAATGGGTACAGGGTTTTCTTTTGGGGCACTGAAATTGTTTTGGAACTTGTTAGAGGTGGTGGTTTGTACAACAGTGTAAGTATACTAAATGCCACTGAATTGTACACTTTGAAATAGTTAATTTTATGTTATATGAATTTCACATCAATTAAAAAAAAAAACTAAAATAGTTAGATCTCCTGTTCTACACAGTTGAGTGACTGTCCTTCTTTCACCTTTGCAGAAGACTGGAGATTTTTTCTCTGGAGAGGGTTAAACAGAAAGCCTCTCTGCTGGAGGACACAGATTATACATGATAGTGGGGATACCCCCTGAAAAAAGAGGGATAGATAATTATTTACATGCTGACATAGAGATCTTAAGACTAAATCTTCCATGCAGGAGATAGGGGAATTCTGACCTACACAAGAGAAAATACCTAATGAAACTGAGATCAGAGGTCCACAAGAAATGGGCCAAATCACCATATAATGAAGCCCACAGCTGATAAACTTCACATTTAAGCAAAGCACTTACAGTCAGCTTTTTGGTACCCTGCCCCTAGTGGACAGTCAAGGGTCACCTATCATGTGAGGAAACTTACACTATTGAAGACAGATGTGGGGGTCTCGCGGAAGCCACGTAGGGGAAATAAAGATTATATAGAAAGAAGAAAAACTTTTACATCCTTAGAGAAATGAAAGGTATTTTGTTCATTTAAATGAACTTGACATAAAGTAAAATTCACCCTTTTAAGGTGAATTTTTTAATTCATCTATGAATTTTGAAAAGCTTAAACTAGTCAGGTAACCACAGCCACTAACACTACAATCAAGATAAAGAATGTTTTTATCAGGTCAACAGATTTGTCAGCTTCTTGTTCAAAAATGTAATTATTAGAGGATCAAGATCATTTACTAAAACTACATTTTAATAAGTTTTATAATGAAAAAATTCTTATTCAGAGTTGCTGAATGAAAAAAGACAGCACGGGAAGTCTTACTTATCTTCCTCTGTTGCTGTCTGATGGCAAGGAGAAGGGGAAAATGGGGGGAGTATTGAACTTTACAAATAAAAATTTCCACTTTGATATTCTTAGCTAACAAAATAAGGTAAATTTTTAGGAGACCGCGGTTTAGTACAGTCTTTTAAGCAGTAAGTTTATTTGCTTTAGAATGGCTTTAGATTCTAGATATTTTAAGAACTGAAGACCAAAATCCATAAAACCCTTTTTATTGTTCGGATAGAAGACACATTTTGAATGAAGGGGGAATGGTGCTTTCAGGGTCTCTCCATGGGGTTGTGCAGGTTGTGCCCTGCACATCCTGCCTAACCATATGGGGTAGCTCTGCTTCCTTACCTTTTAGCACTCAGTCTCTTCTCCCATCCCCTCCTTTTGGTATAACTAACCTATTTTTTTCCTCTAATGCTCAACTTTTGTTCAGTAGCAGTTTAGCTGTCTCCCTTTACATGCTAAGTTACATTTATTACCATTTAACAAATTGCCATGTATTTAAGGTGAAATTCCTGTGTGTATTTTTAGTCCTCTTTTCATTGGTCTAATTTGCCACGGTGCGAGACTCTCAGTTATGGTGGCTTATGATGTGACTTGCTTTAATCTTTTTTTTAATTGCACTTTTCTAATGTGTTTCTTTTTTTCCATATACATTCTAGAGCCATGTAATTGAAATTCTGTTATATTGGCACCTTCGTCCAAGTTCTGTACACTTTATTACTCACAGGCAACACACACGTACACGCAGAGTAAATGGATTGTTCTCCATGTATTTTCTTATTGGTTGTTGATGGCATTTGGTACTGTATCAGTTATTGTCTGGGTGTCTTAAAACCAGCCAATTGAAATCTTATTAGTTCTGATATTTTTTCAGTTGACTTGTTTGATTTTTCTAAAGTAGTCAGTCATCATCTGCAAATAATAATCTAGTTTCTATCTTTTTGGTAATTATACCTTCTTTTTTTCCTTGTCCAGTTGTATTGACTAGAATTTCCTGAACAATGGTGAATAGTAACAGTGATACAGAGATTTATTGACATCATGTGGGCAAAACAGTATTGGCATACGTTTGGAAAGACTACATTTAAAAATATAAAATACAAAGTATAAAAATATACTGCATTTAAAAATCATATCATTGAGATATGATTTAATAGCATTAAATTTGCCCTTTTAAAGTGTTTTTTAGTATAGTCAGAATTGCTCAACCATCTCCACTATCCAATTTTAGAACATTTTCATCACTCCAAATAGAAACCCAGCACCTATTGGCAATCGATCCCCCCTGTCTTCTTCCCCCCACCCCTGGTAAATACTGATCTACTTTCTGTCTCTGTGGATTTGCCTATTGCAGACATTTCATATAAATGGAATCATTACAACATGTGGTCTTTTGTAACTGGCTTCTTTCACTTATCATAATGTTTTCAAAGTCCATTCACACTGTAGCGTGTATCAGCACTTCATTCCTTCCCATTGCCAAGTAATTTTCCATTGTATGGTATGGGTATACCATATTTTGTTCATCCATTCATCTGCTGATGGATATTTGGGTTGTTTTCACTTTTTTGGCTGTTATAAATAATGCTGCTACACACATTCAGATACAGAATTTTACGTGGACATATGTTTTCATTTTTCTTGAATATATACCACATAGTAGTAAAAATTTGTGGATGTACGTAACTATGCTAAACATTTTCTAGAATTTTTTTTACTTCTGTTGCTATACTTTCCTCACTATTTAGTTTCTGCCTCTTTCACTGTGCCCATCTTTTCTTCTCTGTCTCACAATGTGAATATGCTCCCAGTTTTGGTCCATGACTCTTCCTTTCTCTTCGTTCTCTTTCTCAGCACTCTGTAAGACTCCTTTTAACTGAGCTACCTATCTATCTCTTACTTTCAGGAATCTGTTGTCAGCCTGATCATTCTCAACCTACAGGTGTGGGTTACTACTGTTAATTAGCTACTTTCTTATTCATCCTGACAGTGCCATCTTCTCTTGGAAGCCTGGACATACGGCTTTCCAATTCTACTTTAAACAATGTTTAAATTCCCTCCTTCATGAACAATGAACATCCTTCAAATGAACAATGTTCATTTTCCTCTTTCTCCTATCTGCCATCTCTTCCATGCTTGCTTGAGTTTTTATGCTCTGTAGAGAGAGTAGCATCTGAAAGCAAAATACCAATTCTAGAAACATTGGAGTCTATGTAGAGGTTGTTTACTGGGGATACTGTAACTCCAGAGGCTCTTAGGACTTACTGGAGAATTAATATGTCATCTAGAAACTGTCATTTCCAGTTCATTATTGCTGCATTTAGCAATATCAGGATGAACAAAGGAGATGCTAGCAGTGAACCAGTTAGGAGAGAACCAGGTAGAAAATCAGTTAAAGTCCTTTTCTGTACTTAAAAAATTTTTTTAAATATAGAAACCTACTCACACTTAACATTATACAACTGCTCTAACTAGTTTCTAAGTTTAGATTTTCATAATGTGGGTTTTCCTGAAGGGGTAGATTTGAGAGATTTACCTATTATTAATATCCTTTTTTTTTTTTTTTTTTTTTTTAATTTCTGGGACCTTCCTGCAGTGAATTTTCTGATGCCTATATCTTTCACTTGGTTTACTGTTGTGGGTTGTTGGTTTGTTTTTGTTTTTTTTTTTAATCTGAAAGTATTTTGGCAGTGTATGTATGTGTTCAAAAATCAGTCTTACTGGATTATATTTTTAAAGGCTACAATAAAGAAATGATCTTTGCTTTCAGAGACTATCAGATGTTTTCCTGGTGGCATCTACTCTCACTGTGTAATTATACATGTGATTACTGGGGGGAAGCAGCTCCCTTGTAACGCAGCACTTGCACTCATTAACCTTTTGTGAGGTTTGATAAGAAAATGTATGTGAAGGCTTTGGAGGCTGGAGTGAGCATCTCTTCAGTGGGGAAATAGGCAGATTGTGTGACACCAGCTTATTGCTCTCTAAGCTGGCTTTGCAAGCTGCCATTGTCATTGTATGTTAGAAATAATAATAAAATATATGAAAAAGACTTGAATGACCATGCAGTGAACTGAATGCTCAGAGTAGATCTTATCTCTGATGAAGAGGTGGTACAAATCAGTGACAGGAGAATATAATAGTCACTTGCAAGTGGTGGCTTTTGTTGCTAGACTTTGAACAGTTTTTTAACAGTTTAACACAAGAGCAGACATGGGATCTCCTTTGATGGCCTCAATGTTTTCACTGAATGAGTTTATATTTCATCCAACTTTCTGTGTGGGTAGATGACACTGATTAGTTTTCTCACATTTAGAAAATGAAAGCTGTTTGTATGTAAGGACCCAATGTAACTATACTACTTGGGAAAAGAAAAAAAGAGCTGCCCTTGGAAGCATCCTTAATATTCATACTAAATTTCTTTTCTCCAACTAAATCTAAAGATTTTATTTATTTATTTGAGAGAGAGAGCACACAAGTAGGCAGAGGGGCAGAGAGAGAGGCAGACTGAGGGAGGAGCCTGATGAGGGGCTCGATCCCAATGATCATGACCTGAGCCGAAGGCCAACGCTTAACCAACTGAGCCACACAAGTGCCCTCCAGCTGAATCTATCTTATAAGCTAAATTAGATATGAAATTTTGTTAACATTTTGTTAAAAAAAAAAAAAAAAGAGAGAAATGGTGACCAAGTAAAAATATGACCACAGATAAAGGAATGTTTGAAGCTAACTCAGATTTCTTTGAATGTGGATTGTGATGGTCAAGAAAGGGTTGTGATTTAGAACTGTGGGTGTGTTCAGAGACAAGCAGTTGAGATTCAGACCACCACAGTTAATCTTGCAATCACATTTAAGGCTGTACAGGTGTGTTCACTAGCCAACTGACTTGGTCTCTGGTTGCAGTAAGGTATGATTCCATCAGTTACTCATCACTATCAGGATCTAGTCCTAATAACATATTTGATTAGCAAATGTATGTCATAATAATGCAGGATTATTTAAAAGTAAAACAAATATCGACTTGTTCATTAAAGTGTTAGGTGCCCTGCTATGCTGTGTTTAAAGGATGAACAGGTGGGGCGCCTGGGTGGCACAGCGGTTAAGCGTCTGCCTTCGGCTCAGGGTGTGATCCCAGCGTTATGGGATTGAGCCCCACATCGGGCTCCTCCGCTGTGAGCCTGCTTCTTCCTCTCCCACTCCCCCTGCTTGTGTTCCCTCTCTCGCTGGCTGTCTCTATCTCTGTCAAATAAATAAATAAAATCTTTAAAAAAATAAAAATAAAGGATGAACAGGTGATTATGTAAGTATAGCAAGTAAATGTTTTATCTGTTTTTCCAAATGTATAAACCTTGCAATCTGTTTGTGCTCAGGAATGCCTACAGATTCTGGTAACAAAATTAATCCCGAAATTTTGCATTCACTTCTTTTGTGTGAAAAAAAGGAAACTTTGAAACTTAGTGAAATTTTTGGCCTCTTTGTGTGGGGGAAGAGGGAAGGAATTAAATACTTGAATTATGAGGGACTAACATAAGTAATTATTTGGATACTGCTTTTCACATTAAGCCATACTTATTTTCTGTTTTTTTCAGTTTCCATAGCAAGGCGTGTACAAGACCCATTAGCTGAGCTGGTGAAAATCGAGCCAAAGCACATTGGAGTTGGAATGTACCAGGTAAAGCAGTGTGGGTCATTTACTTTGTGAAACCCGTCAATAGTATGCAGACTTGGTGTAGTAATTAAATGCCAGGGGGAATAGTTTCCCATTTTCAGAGGTTACACAGTTGATGGGAAGGTAGTTAGGAGTTATATTATTAGAAAAGAAGGGAGTTTTTCTTTTTTTTTTGGTGTTTATGGTTTGGATCAAGTTTTAGAATTGACTGTAGTCAGATTTAAAGACTATTAAAACATTAGATCAGACTAGTAACTTAATCCAGAGAGCCTCTCCCTTTACCATTATTATAAAAAAGAAGAGGAAATGGAACAGGGGGGATATGTTGGTTCTTTGTGTAAGCCAGTATGAAATATTGATCTTTATTGATCTTTTAGGAAGAATCCTCTGGTACCTACTGTGCCTTATTTATTTATTTATTTATTTTTCTGGCTCCTATTTCTATTTGATTATTATAATAAGTTTTTGGTCATTACCCAGTATGAGCTAGAGCCTTTCAGTTGTTACTGTGTCGCAGTAATAGTAGTGGTGCTTGTTATTGTTACTATATTTTCAGTTCTTGAGGTTGTGTGTGTTCATTGGGCAGTTGAGGACAATGCTAAATCTTGGCAAAGTGAATCCATGGTATCTTGTCTTCAGAAACCTTGAGTTGAATTATTTTTCTCTCCGATGACAGTCTTTTTTTTTTTTTTTTTTAAAGATTTTATTTATTTATTTATTTGACAGAGATAGAGACAGCCAGCGAGAGAGGGAACACAAGCAGGGGGAGTGGGAGAGGAAGAAGCAGGCTCATAGCAGAGGAGCCTGATGTGGGGCTCGATCCCGTAACGCCGGGATCACGCCCTGAGCCGAAGGCAGACGCTCAACTGCTGTGCCACCCAGGCGCCCCCGATGACAGTCTTTTTTAAATCTGAAATAGAATATTATCTTCTGTATAATTTTCATGGGACTTAGGTGATAGGTTCTATACTTTTCTCTAAGAAATATATTAGGGCATGGAATCTGTGACCACTAGAAATGGAAGAGATCTTAGAAATCATATAACCCTACCCCCTCATTTGACAGAAAATGAAGCTGTGTCCCAGAGTAGTTAGGATTTTTACCCAGATTTACACAGTGGCAAAGCCACCTGTCATATATTGAACTTAACTGGGAGTATTCCCATTTTATAGCAAGTTAGACTAAGAGGCATCTAGACCTTTGACTTGACTTGTTCATTTGGGAAGGATAGTTGCTGAAGGGACAGATCTAGCTATCTAGCTAGATAGAAATGCCTAGTATCTAGAGAGTACAACTGTAACAGTTTTATGATATAGGCTTTGTAGTTAAGAGGAATTATAACTATTAATTCAAGATGAAGTTATGGAATGCCTCAGCAAGGTAGTAGAACAAAGAAAAGGAAAGGAGAAGTCAAACTCATAGAACCCAGGCAGGCTAATAAGCTATTGGCATCAAAGAAGTCTTTAGTAAATAGCAGAGACCTAGCCTCCAGATTCTTCAGAGATACAGTATTTAACATGAAAGAGTTTGGAATTCATTCCAATAGCAGTGAGAAGAAATGGAAGAGCTTTAAGCAAGGGATATGATCTGATTTGTATTTTTAAACATTGGCTCTGGCTAATCTGGGGAGAATGACTTAGAGGGGAAGAGGAGAAGCAGTAAGACCAATTCAGAGGCTGTTACACTAGCTCAGGCGAGAGATGATGGTGGCTCCGACAAAGTTAATAGCAAGTAGAAATGGAAAGAAGTTAAATCTATTTTGTAGGGACTACTTGGTAATAAGTGGAGGGAAGGGAGTTTGTTTCAGCTGTCCTAGTATGTGGATGATGCCTGACTAGAGTAGATTTGGTGGGGATAAGATTAGTAATTCAGTTGTGGATGTGTTAAGTCAAGATGCCTGTAAGAAATCCAGGAGATGTCAAATAGAAGTTGGATATATAAGTCTGAGATTTAGAGGAATGGCCATATTAACATTGGAGTACAGACTTTTCAGCAAATAATGACACTGAGAAAAAGTGATCAAGATGGTAAGCTGAGCTTATGATATTCTTTAACTCTGCTACCACTACTACTGGCATATCCACGATTCCGCCTTCTTTAAGATAACAGAGAAGGTTGCACATGTATATTTGTATCCATATAAACACATATGTGAATAAATTGATAACCTGGGAAAACAAGAAAGGGTTGGTGGATGGAAATTTCAGGAATTCTTGAAAGATAGTAAGACTGAGGAATCACATCCGTGGAAAAATAAAACCTGGTGGAGCAGCTGCTCAGAATATACAGATCAGTAGTGTTCTCAAACCAGAGTATGTTCAAATAGTGGGGAGGAGGCCTGTACTGTTAGAGGAGGAGGTACATATGGAGTGACTAGGCCCATAGTGACCCCCTTCCTCCATATCCGGTGAATCTAAGCTCAAGCACTGGGTATAACCCAGAGACCAGAGAGAAGCTGGGAGATCCCTCAAGTAGCCTTTGCTTGTCAGGAAGTTTAAGGAGTCTCACACTGAAAAGACAAACTTCTGACACATACCTGACACCTGGCATCATATCCCACATCATCACTGGATTCCGATGATGGTAAACAAAAACAGCTTATGCAGACAAATGGGGACTCTGAAATGATCTTCTGCTAAGAATCACTGAACATTTGAGGAAAACTTGTCATAGCAAAATGAGGCACCAAATATAACAAGCAAAAAATAACAATGAATAGGCAGCAGTCTTTGAAATAAGTAAAATTAATATTCACAGAGAGATAAGAAAGGTTATTGCATGTATAAAACAAACCTAGGATAGAATGAATTAATCCAATCTTAAAATTAAAAACTACGCTTGTCAAGATGGAAAAGACCAAATGGTCTAAATAGAGTAGACACAGATAAAAACAAATTAATGAATTGAATGATTGAGCTAAGAGATTCTTTAGAATGTAGTCTTAAATTGAGAAAGGTGGATAGTATGAACAAAAAGTCGTATGACATGGAGGCCATTTTAAAGCTTCAACATTCATCTCAGAAAATTCAGATAAAGAGAATGGAGGAGAGTTGCAATCACAAAAATAAGAGGAAGAAATTTATTCAGCCTGAAGACAGACAAGTCTTGAAAAGGCCCAGTAAGTATTGAATAAAAGAATAACTAAAGACCTATACTCAAACACCTTCATATGAAATTTCAGAATGTTAGTGATAGAAAAGGAACTGACTAAAAGCTTCCAGAGAGCAAACGGTTCACCTACAAAGGAAAGAAGCAGTCCTGTTATTGGTAAAAACAAGTAATAGAAATAGAATGCAGTAGTTTTGAAGTTGTGGGAAAAATATTATTCGAACCTGTAATTCTGTATTCAGACAACTCAGCAATTTGATGTGAGAAGAAAATAAAAACATTTTTGGACCTGCAATGATTTTTGAAATGTTACGGATTTTCTTTGAAAGAATTATTTATTAAAGTACTCCTGACCCCAAAATGGGGGGAGCGGGGACCAAAGAAAGGAAAGGCGTGTCATGAAGACACAGTGTTGAGGTGAAGAAACAGTGGAGAGCTTTACAGTATACACATGGGGAGTAAAATGTTCGTTGAGCCTCAGAGTGTTTTATCTATAATGTTAATCTTTAAATGTTTAGTCTGGGCCAGATGAGCTTAACGTGGGAGAATAGAAGAAAACGAAGTGATGAAGGATTATTTTTCAGGAAAATAATTAATATGTAGATTAACTTTATACTTTGTTAGAAAAACATAATCTGAAATATATGAAGAATAACCACAAATAGGATATTTAATTTAAATTATGAGAGTAAAAAATTAAAAGTTCATCATTCCAACCAAAGGCAGAGAAAACAAGAAAGTATAGTAAATAAATAAAATACACGATGACAGGAATAAGTATGGGTAATAGGTAATGGTGAATGGGTTAAATTCCCGTTAGTAGAATGTCATACTTTTAAAAGTAAAATACAGCTCTAAGTTGTATATGTATGCAAGATGTTTCTAAAGAAAAAAACAACCTTGAAATTAGAAATTTGGAGAAAAATATTCCACACAAATGAAAAACAAAGTTATAGTACTGCTAATATCAGACAAAATAGAATTTAAGGCAAAAATGCATCAAACAGGTCAAGGAGGGATATTTCATATTAATAACAGACAGTTTCCCAAGAAGATGTAATTACCCTGAACACTCTGTGTTATCTAACAATATAGCTTCAAAAATTATGCTGTATTAAAAGCTTCTAAAATTAGAGCAAGAGACAATTTCACCTTTTTTGTAACTCTTAATAGACTACAGTGTATTAACACATAACATTTTAAAAACAGCTTTATTGAGATATAATCACATACCATGCAAACATATGTAAATTTACCTATTTAAAGTGTACAAGTCAGTGAATTTTCATATATTCAGTGGGTTGTGAAACTATTACTACTATCTTATTTTTGGACATTTTCATCACCCCAAAACGAAACCTGGTGTCCTTGAGCAGTCACTCTCTACCACCCCCCACTCCCCAACCCTAGGCAATTACTCATCTACTTTGTTTCTATAGATATGTCTATTCTGGATTTTTCATATAAATAGAATCACACAATATGTGGCCTTTTGTAACTGGCTTCTTTCATTTAGCATAATATTTTCAAGGTTCGTCCATGCTGAAGCACAAGTCATTACTTCATTCCTTTTCATGGGCAAATTGTATTTCATTATATGTGTAAAATACCACATTTTGTCTATCCATTCATCAGTTGGTAGAGATTTGGGTTATTTCCACTTTTTGGCTATTATGAATAATGCTATTATGAACATTCTATGCAAATTTTTATGATGTGTATTTTCATTTCTCTTAGATATATACCTAGGAGTGTGTTTGCTAGGTCATTTAACATATAAATTCAAAGCCAGATGAACTAGGGAAGTTATTTGTCACAAATGTACATGTACATAACTTTCTATCTTATTGTTAAGGTTTTGGTGTTTTCTCATTGATTTGTATACAGTTATATGTTGGTTTAAATAAAACGTTTACAAAAGATACATAGAGAGCATCTAGACACCATTTATCATAGATGAAATAAAAATTTTTCTTTATCAAAGAAACCCAAATTAAACAAAGGAATATTATTTCAATCTAATAATTGAGTAAAGTTGTAATAAAATGATAAACATCTGTGCAAGTGAAGATATGGTGAAATGATTATTCACACACACAGCTGGTGGAAGTATAGATTGTTATTTCTAGCACATAGTCAATACCTGTCAACTTTTAAAGAATGCATGCCATTTACCTGGTAGTTCTCCCTTTAGGCATCTCTTCTAAAGCAGTATTAAGAACTACTGATAAGATTTATATACAAGTTTGCTGTTATAGCAAAATTATTGGAAACAACTACAATAGAATAGTATATCCATCAGTTGAAATATTATACAACCATTAAAAATACAGGCTTTCAAGGAGGATTTAATGACATGAGAAGTTGCTTTATTTTTAAATTGCAATGAAGTTGTTGATACAGAATAAAACCAATTTTTGTTCTAAAATTATAGATATACATTTAAACTGAAGAAAAACAAACCTGGCTAGTGACTGATATTTATGTTTTTTTGTTGGTGTGATTAGGGGTTTTTATTTTCTTTTTTACTTTTTTTCAAACTTTCTATAGCGAATATGTATTAGGAAGAAATTCTAAAATATATATCCATGTCTATATCGCAACCAGTGGGCCACTTAATTTTAAGCCTTGATACAATAGACTTCCAATATAACCAGAATAGGACTGAATTTCTTTTTAGTTGGGACCTCTAAATGCTTTTAGTAGAAATTTAATACTTATATTTATTCTGATTTAAAATATAAGTAGCTGGACAAACATTGTTGATTTTAAAAATGAAAGCTATTCAAAGAAAGAATGTTAAATACTTAGATGAAATAATAGAAGCTATAATATTATTATTTCAATAGAAACTAAAATACTTTTGGTTTAATAACAGCTAAAATGCTAAAGGCAGCAGTCCAGTTCTTGTCTTAGAAAATGGGGAGACCTGATTTTAAAAACACATGCCTGTCATAATTTCTGGAGAGAGAGGCAGCCAGTGTGGTCGAATGACAACATATCCCTAACTGACCCCTAAAGACTTTGCTGGAAAGTGGCTTGGTGTTACTCCCAAGAAAACACTCCAGGTTGAGAGCAGGATGATGCAGGGTTGGCTCTGTTAAGTTCTGTGGGACATGGGGAGCGTGGTTTAGCTTGGCCTTGTCATATCCTGAGAGCACAACTTAAGTAAGTTGGATTTACTTGCTATTTATTTCTTCTTTGGACCGTGTTTGAGATACTTTTGTGCTCATTAACACCTCCATTTGTTAATGAGCATGCTCAGTAAAGTGGGAAAGACAAAATAGTCCTCTTCCTCCTTTCGTGCCTGTTAGATCATTTGGTGATGTTAGAGAATGAAATGGTGTTCCAAAATGAGTTTTTGGAACCCTTAGTGGATTTGCTTTATCCTGGCATCTTTATTCCTCATTATTATGGATAACGGAGAAGTCACTGTAAAAGGAAAATCATCTTCCCAGCTGAATTTTTCATGGTAAAACCTCAAAGGTGGGAATTTGTATTTTACTTCCCTACCCGCTCTGTGGGATCAGTTATGAGTAAAAGCAAAAAAACAACTCTTCAGTGGTGATATTATTATAGTTTTTCAAACTGTTTTATAGGTAACATGGAGGGATTATGAAATTTAGTTTTAGTTTAGGTCTGTAAAAGTTAATAAGAATCCTCTGTTTTATATTGTTTGCCTAAATCCTTTTAAACATTTTAATCCCTTAATTATTTGTTATTGTACAGTGGAATACAGGAAAGAGTCTCCCTGTGGACATTCACGTAGCTGAATTGTACCTCAATTTTTGCCCTCTTATAGTAAAGCAGTATTTTGAAATAGATAAAACACAAAAGTAAAACGTAGAAGAAATTCGTTCTAAAAATCAGGCATCACTTACATATATGAGTTCCTTGCTAAAATGTTTTTACAATCTTGTTCCTTAACTGTAAGTCCCCACATATGGCCTATATTTGAATTTGTGCTTTACCCAGTATTATAAATAAAAATCAAACTTAGCCTTGCAATTCAGATATTTCATTCATTTGTGACTATAACTGAACCATTACTGTGACTGAACAAGAACAAATAATTGACCTTGACTGGGAGTATGAATAAACTCATCTATTAGAATTTGCTAATTATTCCTTAAACTTAGTTTTAAAATCTCTATTCTGGGTTTTTTTGTTTTTTGTTTTTTTCACTTCAGGATTAATTATGCTTCTTTCGTTCAAGTATTGGCTTCAGTTTTCTCAGGTTCCTAGAAATCACCAACAATGTAATAAGCCATGTATACGTACACACACCCTAGTATAACACCATACTTATCTTTAAAAGAAATGTGAAGATAATTTGAAGAAATTTTTACCAATAATGCCTTAAATTATTAACAGTGAAATATCTAATTTCCTTTATCTTTTGTTTGCTTATTTGTATGTCATTGACCTTGAACAATGAAACCAGATCAATTTCAGTTTCTACTCAACTTCACCTTTTAGTTTTCATACATCAGCACAAAGTGCTAGGATTTCTAAAACATTAAGCTATTTTCACAGTGTTTATAACTAGTAATTACCATGGATGATTAAAAAAATTACACGTGACATTAAAAGTACTACCATAAAGGAAAAGATTAATAAATGTTAACTGCATTAGAATCTAAAACATCTCTGAGTCATAAAACAATATATAGAAAATCCACAGACTGGGAGAAGGTATTTGCAAAACATATACCTATAAAGAACCCAGACTATATAAAGATCTACAAATCAAAAGGAAAAAAGACAGAAAAATAGGCAAGGGATATGAACAGGCAATTTTCAGAAGCAAAGACAAAAAAAAAAAAGACAAAAATATTTTTTAAATGATCAGTTTTGATAGTAACTGGGGAAATGCAAACTAAAGCCAGTATACAAAACCTTTCAGGTTGTCAGAACTTAGTCTGACAATTTGGTTGTTAGCAACCATGTTAAGCATTGGGAATCTTATACATAACTTATAGGAGTATAAACCGGTTCAACCTCTTTGGAGAGCAATTGGACATTAATGAAGTTGGAGATGGGGATTCTCTTCAAGTCAATAATTCCGTTGCTATTTATACATAGCCTTGAAATTTTTCCCAAATGTGTACGGGAAGATATGTATTAGAAATTCGTTGAAGCACTATTTATAGCAGTGAGAATTTGGAAACAAATGTTCATCATCCAGAAAACAGAAAAATAAATTGTGGTGTACTCAAATGGTAGAATATTACATAAGAGTGAAGACAACCCATTTAGAGCTATCTGTATTCATGTGGATATACTTCATAAGATATAATATTAAGAGAGAAAGCAAGTTGCAGAATATGTACAGTATTATATGATTGGTATAAAATTTTAAGATATGAAAAATAATACTGTGTACTATTTGTGAATACCAATATATATAGTAAGAAGATAGAAGTAAGCCCTGAAATTTACAATTGTGGTTACCCTGGATGGGGCATGGAATGGGAGAATAGGAACTGGGAGGGGTATACCAGGAGTTTCAACTATATAGTATTTTGTTTCAACTATATGTATAGTATTTTATTTCTTAAGTTGTTTGGTGGGTACATGGTGTTCCTTATACACTATAACTTTTGTTAAATAAAAAGATGTTTGTTTATAAAAAGATGCCGGAAATGTTGGTCAAATTCTAAAGGTGTTTAATCTCAGGAACTGTGGCTTCCAGTTGGTTGTAATTTCTTCCTTATATTTGTGTGTGTGTGTGTGTGTGACAATGAGAATTTATATAATCAGAAAAAAAGCTATTTTCAATTTTCAGTGAAAATGAAAAAACACATTTAATATTAAGTACATTTCTCTTTGTAATAGTCCTTGAAATTTTCATCTTTAAAACCCTAAGTTTGCAACAAATCAAATGATTTTTTAAGGATTTGTTTATTTATTTTAGAGAGAGGGTGGGGGAACGGCTGAGGGAGAAGGAGAGAGAGTCTTAAGCAGACTCCACACTGAGCGTGGAGCCCAACCTGGGGTTCAGTCTCAAGACCCTGAGATCACCACCTGAGCCAAAACCAAGAGTCGGAAGCTTAACCAACTGTGCCCTCCAGACAGCCTCAAATAGTTTATAATGCAAAATTCTAACACTATCTTTAATTTTTTTTCATTTTACAGATACGGATTTTTCTTCTGTGAATTTTTTTTATTTTTTATTTATTTTTATTATTTTTTAATAATAATATTTTTTATTATATTATGTTAGTCCCCATACAGTACATCCCTAGTTTTTGATGTAAAGTTCCATGATTCATTACTTGTGTATAACACCCAGTGCACCATGCAATACGTGCCCTCCTTAATACCCATTTTGTGAATTTTAAAAATGAACTATTATTTGTTTGGCCCCATTATTTGAAATGGTCATTTCAGAGATATGGCCTAGGACAAAACTGTGGGTGATTATCTTTCTAGTGATTATTTACAGGGCAGAGTTAGGTAGAATTGATGTTTAAAGAATTGTAGTGTGTTAAAATAATGGTGCCATAATATGACTAGCATTCATCCTATACTATTCTCTTTTCACCCCTAACTACTCCCCCAACACACTCCTAAATTATCTAAATTAGGAACCTTAAGATCAAACAGGGGAGCTTTTAAAAATAACTAGCCTAGGCCACATGCTCAGAGATTTTCATTTAATTGGTCTGGAGGGTGGACCCAGACATGAACAAGCATTTTAAAATTCCGCAGGTGATTCTAATGTATAGGCCATGTTGAGAACCATTGGTTCTTAAAGTATGGTTCCTGGACCAGCAGCATCAATATCACCTGAGAACTTGCTGGAACTGCATATTCTTGCACCCACTTCCCAGGCTTACAGAATCACAAATTCTGGGGGGTGGTATGCTATCAAGCTTGAATGTGCATATAAAGCCTTTGGAGTCTTGTTAAAATGCAGATTCTGGTTCATTTGGTCTAGGGTAGGGCATGAGATTCTGTGTTTCTTATAAACTCCCTGGTTATACTGATGCTGTTGGTCTGAGGATTACACCTTGAGTAGCAAGAGACCCTACGGAAAGCCTCCTGGGCCCCAGCCCAGGTCTATTGAATCAGAATCTAATTTTAACAAGATTTGCAGAGCTTGAATGCACATTACAGTATATACAATGTAAGAGGAAGATCAGGATATGCCAGTATCTAAGGGATGTGAGAATTTGAAGAAGCAAAAATCAATATTCTAAAGCATTACAAAGATAAAGGTAGGATACAAACTGAAAATGTGCTTTTATGTTTAATTTTAAAACGTGGTGGTGGCCATAATGAGAATAGTTTCATTGGAGTGGTAGAGGCAGAAGTCAGATAAAAGCATATTGAAGGCTGAATGAAAGATGAACACTTAGAGACAAGTGTATACACATCTTTAAAGAAGGAGGTCAGGATTTGAATGGGCTTAAATGTTGATAGGAAGGAGGTAGAAGTGGTTAGGGAGAAGTTGAAAATGCTGGAGAGGCAGAGGCTGGATGCCTGAGGAGATGACGCCCATAGCTTGCCTAAGGAAGGAAGTGGACAAGAGTTCAGAAAAGAGAAGCTCCAGAGTGGCAGGTGACTGGAAAGTGGTGGAAGAGAGCAGTACTAGGAGGGGTTGCTCCCCTACCTGGATAGTTTTCTTTTTCCGTGAAGTAGGAGCCTCCTGTTTTGTATCCCTTCTTCTCCCAGAAGAACAGACAATTTTTTATTTTCTGAAATCACTGTACTATTTTGTTTACTATCTGTCTCTTGTAATGGAATGTAAACCCTTATATGAGACAGGGTATTCACAGCTTCCACAACCTGGCACGTGATCGATACTCAATAAGTATTTGCTGGGTGAATGAATGGTAGAGTGTCAGTATAGTTGCTCTTTTATTGTATTTTTTAACTCTGTTGTGAACACACCATAAAATTTTGTAGCCTCTCACTTAAAATTTTTGTGGGGTAAACCTGAAATGTGAGTTACTAGGGTTTTTTTTTGTTTGTTTGTTTTTGTTGTTGTTGTTTCTTTTTTAATGAATCTCTTTCAGGCAAAGTGAGAATTTCAGAGCAGAGAGCATTAGCGTAGCCAGGTGATTGCAGTGAGATGACTGGAAAGTGAAGAAGGGTTGTTATGGCCAAAGGAGCTAGAGTTCCTCAGTTTAATGCCTACTGCTCCATTCCTTTCTTGCTCCGGGATGCATATTCTGTTCTTAGTGGAGATAACTCTCACTGAGACAGATCAGGGACAGCACTTACAGAGGAATGTTCTTGGTGACAAAATCAGTCTTTCTGAGGACCTCTAACTAATACAGTGTGATATCTTTATCAAAGAGAAACCTTTGTTACAGGGGGATTCATTGATGTAGAATCTTTAAAGTGAAATTACCTACTAAAATGTAAGTTTACGAAAGTTCTTAATGATTTTATCTTTGTTGCTGCAAAGCCCTAAGGAAGTTTTTGGTATACTGGTTAGGTCTCATTTTGTGTGCAGATGGATAGCCTACAGGCTGAAAATAGCGGAAGAAGACTATTCTAAAACCATTTAATTCTGACATTCAAAGAGATAACTACTTTCTGTTTTGCTGAGTATTTGTATATAATTAGTCTGGATAATAAAAGAGAATCTAGGATGTAATTCTTACTGCAGAAAAATATCTGTGTGATATAATGTTCATATTAGAAAGAATTCTTGAAAACCCAAGTTTAAGATTGATTAATTATTAATTAATTAATGCCAGATAATTATAGCAATCAGGAAGAGAAATAAAATGGATAAATATTAGGAGGGCCACTTCTGAGAACTTAAAAACTATATTCTGAATATCTGTTATCTGATATAATTAAGGAATATTGATGAACTCATTCTTTATATATGTGTGTTGGGGTAGGTGTTGGTCGTGGTATTTAAGAATAATACAGGTAAATTACTTGTAAGATTATATTCTATTTTAAATTCAAGAGGAAGGCATCATCATTATCACAGTGACAGGATGCCTTAAATGCATAATCCTGTAGAAAGGACTGCGAGGTTTATAGAATTTAGGTAAGAAGTGAACCCTGCCTACAAAGTGATTATAATGTGATGCAGAGACAAGAAAGCTGGCCTCATTAAATTATGGCGTGAGTTCACTGATGGCACATTTCTGCCCCCAGATCTCTCTTACGCTGTGGATGGTTGTGTCACAGTGTCTTTCTTTCTGGTGATCATGGAAAGGAATTCTAAGGGGGAAATTCTGTATTGAGGAAAGATTCTATTGATGAGAGGTTTTGGGGGAAGGGTTTACTCTCTATAACTTTAAATATCATTACAGGTTAGAAAAGTTAATTTGCCTGGATTTGTATAGCATGAAGATTGTTTCCATAGAAGGAAGTGCATGTGTCGCTTGTCTTGTTGAACAACTAACTTTAGAAAGTATCTTTGATTTTGGGTGAGGTAGTAGGCTAGTTGGCTGCCTTCTTTGTGCACTGTTAACTCTGGTGATGTATTTTCTTTAATAATCCAGATCAGGCTCCTAAGCTGTTTATTGTATAGTATTATTAAAAAGATGTATTTCCCTTTCAAATGTATAATTAAAAGGGAGAATTTTCTCTTGCCATATACAAGGCTTTTGTTTCATTATTTATTTGGAATAAATGGGGCCAGACGGTATGAGTGCAGCTAGGTTTTGTTGGAGGGGAGCTTGCAAAGACTTTTTGAGGCATGATGTGCAAGTGAGTGCTTTCAAATCTCAGAGGTGTGATTATGTCATAACAGCCATAACCTCTGGGCTTGCTTTATTACGTTTATTAAAACAAATCTGTATGGGGTTGCTATGTATATTTTGGTGATGAAGGAAATGAGGTGGTTAATTTATTATGTGAACAGCACTTTCAGCTAACCACAGCGTGATTCACCGAGAGAACGGTGGAAAAGCCTCACTCTGTAGAAATGACTGCTTTTTGATTTGTGGACCATAACTTTCAACACCAGAGCATGAAGTTTATCTACAGAATGGTTCTCTCTCTCTCTCTCTTTTTTTCTGTAATGTTTTTGTCCCATTTTAAACTTGAAATTTTTTCCTTCATTATATTTTGGGCATTTACCGAATATGAATGATCTAAACAGTCCTTGCCAGCAAATTAAGGAGAAAAACTAAAAAAAGTGGTCCATGTGTTAGGGCATTAGGGAAGTTGGTAGCATCTTTATGGTTTCCAAGCAGCCCACACATACCTCACAGGAGGACTTCACAAAATCAGTATTCCAGACCTTCAGCCAATGAGGATGACTACCTGGTGTCAGATATGAGTTAAGGAAAAGTGAGGAACCTGTTGTTTTTCCCTTCTGTAGGATGTGTTTATCAACATACTATATTAGAATAGTGGAAAAGGAAATCAATCTCATACAAAGTAATCTCTGACAAACATTTGTTTGGAAGTGGGGGTTGACTGTGGCAAGAGGTGAGGATATAATGCCTCATAGAAGTACACACACTATGGAATGGAATCAAAAGAAGATCTGTCCATCTAATGAGGAGACAGGGTATAAAGCACTTGGTTGTATACTCATAAACAGCCATTGCAAGACTAAGGAAAGTTTGTTTTCTCTGGAGTTATGCCACAGCCAGCATCATGTGGTGATGTGAACCTGCCTAGAAAGAGAGTGGAAAATAGGTCATCTTCCTGGCAATATTTCTGAAAGACCCCCTTCATTTTCCAGATGTGCTATGTACCAACCATTCACAAACAGAAAGTCTTGGAAATCAGTAAGCCATTTAACTGGTAAGAGTTCATCAGAGCATTTTATATTTGGAACATTTCAAGTCTCCACGAAAAAGGATGACAATCAGTTTTATATTTTATCTCTGCTGCTTTGGAGTGGCATACTGCATTTCTTCACAGTCCTCAATTTGCTCTAAAAATTATGTCATTCCCTCATAGCACTTCCCCCAGAGAGTTGGCAAAGACCAGGAGAAACATTATTTGTGTAGTTTAAAGACGGACTGTAGAGGAGGGAGGTCCAGGCCTGTGGTTTATGTAAACAGGGGAGACTGAGAGGGGGCACTGGCACCCCTGGTTAGGTTATTACTCAGTCATCATGAGCAGTCAGTCAGGCCCGGCGAGAACGTGTCCACTTGGAGACTGCTCCAGCCACAGTGACTAGTAATGATCATCCACAGCCCCAGACTGTGAGAGAAATTTAATTTTAAAAGGAATTGGATTATAGGCAAAACTTCATTTTAGTGACATTGGTTGGGGCTCTCAAACTTTTGAGATCTCTTTGCTAGGAGAATGAAACTATGTTTTGGACATTCCAAGAGACATTAGGGCTGATGCCACCTAAGCTAGCATTTCAGAAACTTGCTCCAAGTGGATTTATCTTCATAACGGTTTGGTTACCTCTCAAAAGACGGAAATTTCAAAATTATTCTTGGGAATTGGCTTTAAAAAGTCTGTTACCCACCCCCCATGCCCATCACAAACACTTGCAGAGCATAACGGTTATTTTAAAAGCATGGATAACAGAGAAACCTTCATTCCAAGTGCACCCTCCATTTTCTCCGCCTTCCTCAGCATTTTCTGCTGCTGAGCCCTTTTTGCTTCTGTGTCTCTTTCCTCATCCCCCTTCCAACCTCCTGTGAGCTGCTTTTTGAAGAGGTAGTTTGTTCCCTAGTCCCTTCCTCAGGGCCCCTCCCTTCATATGGTGTGAAATACAGCCAGGCTTTTAAAAAAGTGATTCTACCCTCGTTTACGATTTGAAACCTACTCAGATATGTGTTGACAAATTTAAGCAACTTTGCGTTTTTCAAAATACAAATTTATGGGCATGTTACCCGAGTAGCATTAACTGAACACAGACCCAGGGATGGCAGCAGAATACAGAAGATGGCCAGCTCAATCTGCTAGACGGTAAGAGCATGATTTTAAATAAAATGGAGCACTGATTGTGAGTGAGACAGGAGGCCTCTTCTTGTGGAGAAATCCTGTGTTTATCATTAAGTTTACAAAGGAGATTTGGATTCTAGATTAAAATAGTCATACCTGAGACATACAGCTATGCTCATTGACATATACTCCTCCTTGTATTTGGGGAGTTATAATTCAGGGTGTGTTTAATCAAAATTTCTCTGAGCGGTAAAGACAGAGAACCTGCCTTAAACTGCAATTGCATGAACATTCTCCCTGGCCCCCCTCCTTATTTCAGTATGGTGCGGTGGAAATAGCACAGAGCCCCAGGGCAGCAAAAGGAGCTGAGGTCTTCTTACCTTAGTTTATGACTTTGGGAAAGTAATTTTACTTCTTCATGCCTTGTTGGAAAATAAAATAAGGTTACCTGTATACTTTCTGAAGGAATGTTAAAGGAAATAACATACGTGTATTAAAAAAAGAAGAAAGAAAACAAAGATGTGGAAGTGCCTGAAAGTGCAAATGTGAAAGTGAGTTTATTTCAAATGACGGGACCATCAAATAAACAGGTTCTATTTATGTTGGTGGGTTGTTTTTGTTTGTTTTTGTTTGGATTTTTTTGGCCTTTGATGTTAAGGTTCTGTTTATTCCCGTTATTGATTCATATGCTAACCTTATCAGGTATTCCTAGAATCATTTAATTTCAGTTTACAAGGGACCTTAGAGTTCACACTGGCAGACACAAGTATGTTCATTCCCTTCTGCTAAAAGGGAGGACGGAAGAAGCTGCAGGGAAAGCTTCCAGAACAAAGGATCAGAGTGGCGGCATTGCTGTGGTCATAATCCAGGAATGAGGAAACAGGCCCATTGCCTGAGCTGCCTCTTATAAATAGTAATGACAGGACGTGTTGCACAGGGAAAGATAGGCATTTGAAGTTGAATTGAAAAGTACACTTTAAACTTCTGTTAGTTATTACCTACAGAATTTTTTTGTAAGTCTATAGTGCTTTACTTGTTATCCTTGTGTATCCGATTCTTCTGTTGTGGTTTGCATCTAATGTTTAAATTGACTCAGTATTTTGGAGGTGGGAGGGGAAGAGGGTGGAATAGTTAAAAACAAACACAACAGCAACAACAGAAACAAACTCCTTAGTTTGTTGGGATGCACGATCTAGTTATGGGTTGTCAATAAGAAACAGCTGTTTGTTTGTTGACAGCCTGCCTTGCCTCTCCCATAATCAAGCTGTTTCTCATCATATAATTACCAACTCTTTAGTATTTGAGGCTTGTTGTGGATTTATAGTTGGTTATATAACGTTTGCCAAAACGTCATAGTTTAGATAAAAAATTAGTGATTCCCTTGTAGTCATTCTACTGAAATATGAATGTGGGTTGTAATAAAAGAAAGATGCCTGAAGAGACTTCTGAAATTCATTTCAAACTTAAGGGAATGTAGCGGGTGTTGTGTGTGTGTTTTCTAAGGAGAGAGTATCACTGTAACTCCTGCCCGTCTCATAGACTCTATTGCCAGTCGGAAAAGCGTTCAGTGTTCTTTTCACGAGTTAAGTTAAGCAGCATGGATGTGGGTGGCAGGATCAATTTCGTTCTGATCCAGAAGGACATGGTTTCATTCTTCTGTTCGTTTGTTCTTTCTTTTTTTTCCTGTCTTCTCAAAATCCTGTTCTGATGTTGAAGCCAGGAATGAAAGGAAATAAAGTCAAGTTTAAGTTCTCTGAGAGTCCAAGGTGATGTTTCAGCCTTCTGGGTAGCTTTACTAGCTGAATCAAAGCTGAATGTGCCTCGGACCCTAAAGAGAACCTATCTAGGACATTTTATAAACAGACCCCTTTTTCGATCTGGATTATGCTGAGCGAGGTCCTTTTTGAAATAAGGGTAACCTGTGTTTTAGGAAAACAAGCCAGAAAGGTGAAGTTTCGATTGCTCCATTTAGTTTTACTCTTCGAAATAGAGCAAAAACATCTCCTAATCATGCCTAAGTCACAGCTTCTCTTGGAATGAAAGTATCTGTCCTTAATTAATCTTTTCATAGTGCAGTTACTTCCAAAAAAAAGTTTCTTTAAAGACTATAGTGCCACAAATTTTTATTTTCATAGTCTGCAAAGTAATGTCACAATTTCTCCTTTCTTTGATAGGTTTAAAATTGTAATGGAATTTAGAATATTTTTAGTAATTTTCTCTTTTTGATCTCAAAGGCATTATATAAATTAATTTTCCTCTATATAAATATTTCTCTTGAAAGATAAAATAATATGGGAATAGTAAATGCTCTTTATGATAGAAGGTGTGACTAGGAAAAGGGAATACTTTAAAATTTATAAAAAGTAAAATTTTGAGGAGAAAGGTATATTTTATGTGCAGATAGTCTTTATTCCCTTTTTTACATGGGTTCATACGTATCTTTCATCAGAAGCCCACATCTACTCTTTTCTAAAAGTGTAAGTCCTAGAAATATTTTACTTTCCTTCAAAATGCTTGCTCTCTCATAGCCAAATGATCCTAAATGTCAGTGGGAATTTGACTGACGGTGCTTTCACTAGGTGGCCAGTGACAGTCAGTACTTAGGATTACTACCAGAATATGAAATGTTCTGATTTTGTATGTGTTTTTAATATATCATGAGAATGACATTTCATATAGCTACTATCAGGGCAAGATTTAATTCTTGATTTTAACACATGGTCTGTGCCATGAAGTTGCAATCCAAAATTAAAAGGTTATGTCTGGCTTAATCGGAACAGGTAGGAAGCGATGGAGTAAAAAGATGAATACTTTCCTATGTGCAGCTGTGCATATATTCTTAGGGCTCCATTCGTTAGCCAAAATCTGTTGTCTTAGTTGTACTCAGGTGCATAATTCAGTCAAATGAATCACAGGTGATCCATTTTAGAAACACTTTACTATTTGGGCGTTAGAAGATAATTTACTTGTAATTTTAAGAACTTCATTCCTAAATCACTTAATGGTATATTGAATTTTAGCTGCCCCAAATCTATGTGGACAAAAATTATTGTTATAAAAAGAAGACATGCAAATCATTTATTCCACATACCTTTTTGGGAGGGGGAGGAGGGAGATTTAGAGATGTTGCAGGATATAATTACAGTTTTCTACTTTGTTTCTCTGTCAAACATTCCTATTTGGATAAGTTTCCTTAAAAACTATGCTAAAAATCCGTTATTATAGAACCATTAAAAATACTGTTTTATTATCCAGTGATTAATATCCATGACCTTTGTTTTTGGATCAGGTTCATAAATATATACATTTTTCTATGTCAGTCATTGTCTAGAATTTCATTTTTGTTCTGCTTTCCATTACATACCATGAATTATATGAAATTAATTTAATCGCTACTACAAACAGAAATTAAATGTGCCCTAATCCAGAGTTACGTTGTTTGCTTTTACAACTGTAAGTCATAAGTAATTAATTTTCCTTGGAAAATTAATTCACTTACATTCCCAGTAGCATCATATGTTGACACAGGGTTATACATAGTTTAATATTTTTCTTCAGCATGCTGGCCTCAACTTTAGAAGACCTTAAATGAAAACAAATTAAAATTGACTTGACTCAACTGTATATAATTTGGAGTTCTTTAAAATAAGTGTTGTTGTTAATCGCTATTATCCAGGTGATGACTCGAGAATTATATTCAAACTTTACAAAATCTCCATTAGTATATTAATAAGTCTGAAACAATATATTTTTAAAAGTTGTTCGTATGACAGTAGCCATTAATATTTTCTATTCATCAATTCTGAATAAAACAGTTGACACCACAGCCATCTGGCAGCAGTAGCATGGAGTTTTACCTTCACTTAATTGATAGGGTAGCGAAACAGGTAACTTACTTGCTGAGCATTTTGACCACCTAGAATCATGTCTGATTCTTACAGAGCTTATTTTCAGTATCCAGTATCAGTCAGTAGAAAGATTTCCATCAAGGTTGTCTTAAAACATAGAATATGAAAGATATCTTGTTTTAAACCCCTAAATATTTTATATTATAATGACTGCCTTTCTCTAATTCTTTCTTGTTTAATACTTTCTTCCCCCCTTGCTTTCCATAAAGACTAATGTGGAAAATGAAATAAGCAAAAAAGTCTCTTAGTTAAATAAGTTAGGTTTCCCCTAGCTCCTTCTTGTATTCTGGGAACTCAGAAAATATGAGCAAACCAAATTTAGCTTTTCTTTTGCATTTGCCAGGAGGTTATTTTGTAAGGTGATTTTTTTTTCTGGTTCATAGAACTCTATAAAACATATAGTGTTTATTACTTTATTTATATTTATTTAAGTCACTAAGGTGAAACTCTAGTGATGGTGGCAATGTTACAGTTTTAACAAGTGGGGGCTTATTTTATAAAGGTGCCTTTGTGGCCACAGCTTTCAGAAATGCAGGGGGTTAGCAGTGAAATGCTCTGTATGCCTTTTGGAAAGAAAATTTGCTGTTTAATTCCAGTGTAAAAATACTACTATAATACAAAATCACCACTGTTACTTTTTATAACTATTCATTGTTATAGTTAGGTTTTTTTGATCTGTGCTCATAGGAGTGAGCTCTGTACATTCCAAAGCTGCATCAGGAAAAAAAGTGTTTTACTTGCTACTTCTTTCATAAGGAGGATGACAGAGGAGTCCCCTACCCTATACTTCAAAGAATTTCTCTGACTGGCCTTCAGAATTATGATAATGACTTTCTTTTTTATCATCAGACAAAATGAAAAAATTGCATGTGTCAAGTCATCTACGTTTATGCTTATGCTCTGACTCAAATACAGATTGTTAAACAGTCAGGTTTTGGGGAAAGCAGTCTTTCAAAAATAATTTATGTAGGCGGTTTAGGCAATGATTATTCTAAAAACTTTATCTCTAAGTCTCTCACCATATACCTACAGTATGATTACCTATAAATATGTATGATAATTCTGCATGCATTCTTACACAGTTTTTAAAAAAATGCCTCTGCCTTCTTTCAGAAATGAATACAACAGGATTAGTTTATCCTTGTTTTGAGGTGGAAAAGTAAATGTGTGCTTGTAGAAATTCACCAGTATAAATCTGCATTGTATTTCACAATATACTCTCTCAAAATATTACATTTAAATGGAAAGAGTTTGTCGCATCTTTTATTAACTTTTAGTTTGTATCAAAATAAATACCTTTTGGAGAAACATTTAAGTTTCAGTGAACTAAGAAGTGTAGAGGGTTATATGTGTGGTGTGTGTACAAAAAAATGTTGCAAGAGTGTGGGGGAAAGAAGGGCTGAATTTCAGCTATGATGTTTTACTCAAAGCCAGCAAGTGCACATACTATGTTAAAGTATACAAGAATTATGGGTTCAAGAAATAGTGTTAGGAGAAGCAAAATCTTACTTTCCATGGTCATTTTCTTGATTCAGTCGGAATAGAAATGACAAGACTTTGTGGTAGAAATATGAATGTTCTTTTTAAAAATCATGTGATATGAAGATGGTACAAAGTTTATAATTTGCTGAATAATAGTTGTGACGGATATTAAAAACTATTTGTGCTGTTTGTGACAAGTAGACAAACAAGTGTGTGTGTGTCATGAAGATTCTGAGGAACTTCGAGCAGATGCTGGCTTGAATTTGGCCAATAAGATTTTATTTTTAGTCTGCAAGCAGAGCATAAATAATCATAGCTATTCCTGAATAGCTCCCTAACGTATGATGAAAGTGCGGTTTGCAGGTTGCTGATACCTGTTCGAGAGTGATACTGATGTTTTGTAACATGCTACTATTCAGTAGAGTCCTTAGCAATGCCACGAGGTAGAAAAGTAAATTTGTACTTACCAAGATATACAACTATTAATTTGCATTCTGTTCTACACTGTTCTTTCAAAAGACTAAATTTAAATGAGTTTGTACTTCTATTCACAGAAGTAATAATTAAATTAAAGGGATACATAGAAAAGTAAAACGGCAATTTACCACCACCTGAGACTGACAAAACTTTCCCAGGTCCTTTAAAGTGAATCATGCTCCCAATCATTATCCCATACGACCTTAGTCTTACACGTTTGACAATAGGATAGGTTGGATTACATTTTTGCTTTTACTAGAAACTCAAAGGAAATGGTGGTCAAGGTAGAGAGTAGTACTACGTTGGAATATCCTGCTTTTATGCTTCTTTTAATTTTATATACAATATTATATTACGTCCTTTTGGCTATAGAACGGCTTACCTAGATATTGCCCTTTTCTTTTGTGAGCACCATTCATAGTTTTGGGTTGTCTTCAGTCTGATATATAAGAATCCTGCTTCAAAAGACTGTGTGTATATATAAGAATGCAGAATAATTTAATGGTCCCCTTTTGATGGGTTTAAATGAACTAGAGACTTGTTCATTGCAGTGGATGGATTTCCTTATTTGTCCTACTAAACCTGCTAATCAGAAATGAAAGTGGTAGGAGAACGTTTAAGTAATGTCCTTTCTCCAAATTGTTGTATCGTGTTTGCATATTAACCCAGAACATTTTTTTCTATAGTGTGTGTGTATATATCTATATATCTATATATCTATATACAGATATATAGATATATATTAGAGGAATCATTTTTGGATTCTGATTTTTATTAAATTTGCAAAAACTCAGAGAACCTCTTTAACCAATAAACATTGCTACTATGTGAATCATCTTAGAAGGAATGCTAATTAGAAGCTATTTAATTTTTTTTGAGTTTTAATATTTACTCAAATTTTATAGGAATCCTCAAAATGTTTTTTTTCTCTCCATTTATGCAAGCAGAATGAAATTAAAATTAACTGGTGATTTCCCCCCTGGAGTTTAGAAAAGTAAGGTATTTTGCTAAAAACAAACTTAGACTTATTTTGAAGTTATTTTGAAGTTATTGTACATTCTACATGATATAACGTGGAAATAAATGCTTAAGGAGTATGGAGAGAAAGACTATTCCAGCTAATAAGAGAGTTTCTTTCTAGAGGGGCCACCAAAGAGTCTGTCATGATTGACAAGTATTCTAGTGGAGTCTTTCTTCTCTTTTTCTCTTTTTTTTCCTATAGCAGTGTTGAAGTCAGTCAAAGTATATATACAAAGCTGAGTGAATACCAGTTTCCCCAGTACAGGGGCTATTTTTTCAGGAAGTCTAACTCAAACCAGATGTTTTGCCTAGACCCAGAGTTTGTTGCTGCCAAGCATCTCATCAGAGGTCAGAGTTCTGGGCTCCGGGCCCTGCTAGAATTCTTTCACAAATTGCTATTCGGTGAGGTTTTAATCCTAATGGAAAGAATAATGTGCTTGTAAAATCTGCAGTTATTACAAACACAGTATACATATTGTGGACTTCAAATGACTACATATTTCATTCCCATAAACAGGGAACACAGATGAATGCCTTGTGTGATAGCTTTAGACATTCTCACTAAAATCTAGTATACAATTTATACCACATTAACCATTTGCATTTGTAATTCCCCCATAAAAGTAACTGTTACCTTTGGGTGACAACTGGTAACCAACTCATGCCCCCCCATTTTTTTTTAACAAGCTCTACAACCTCATACAGCTGTTTGAATGCAAGAATGAAACGCATTTGGGACTAAATATTGTATATTCTCTTAGGAAGATCTATGAATGCTATAATACTAAGTAAAGTTCTTAAAAGTAGAGCAAAAGAAGCCATTGTGCCAAAACTTAACCATCCCATATTTGGAAACACATATGAT
This sequence comes from Ursus maritimus, assembly GCF_017311325.1. Taxonomy (NCBI): domain Eukaryota; kingdom Metazoa; phylum Chordata; class Mammalia; order Carnivora; family Ursidae; genus Ursus; species Ursus maritimus. The sequence continues at coordinate 71,597,565 of NW_024426774.1, forward strand.
AAAACTGAATTCATTTACTCAGATTAGGATGAAGCGTATTTCTTTGTAATGGAAAATGTGATTGATGTATATAACTGAACTTTAATTGTGGCTCTTTTGAAAAGATTAAGGGAGATTAGTGAGATTTTTTATATCTCTGCTTACTGAATTTTTATACAGATATTATTAGGTGCTTATTTTGAGACTTTGTTGTTGTTGATTATAAGCCCAAGAGAAACTTCCAGGTGTAGATAAAAGTGTGTGAAACCAGAGCATCACAATTTGGGCTAGAGTTAACTATGTTAATTAGGCCATACCTACTAAAATTAAATCTGCACTTGGGATAGATGTGTGTTAATTTTTGTGTCAACAAAACAGAGAGAGTCTTAATTTCTGAAAATGAGGGAAATTGAACTTAAAAAAAATAAGACAGCAGATTCTAGTTTCCCTGAATTATCTCATAACCATATAAAAACACTTTTTGGTTTATAGAACTTATTTGGGAGTTAGAGTCTAATTTCTAAATGCCACCTGTTTGTTTTCATATTTAAGTGTCAACAATATGGGGTATAATAAATATATAAACAAGACTAAAACAGTTCCTCTAAATCTTCCAAATACATAAAAATTGGTTAACCACGGGAGTCTAGAAAATTCTAACAGAACCTTATGATATGGGTAGTACCTTTTAAACTACAGTTTTGATTTTACCCTTCATTTCTACAAAAAAAAAAAATCAACATTAATATCATCTCTACTGCACAGATAGACAATTGCATTGGTATTGAGAGGAGTCATAATTTCTATGAACATTTAAATTCTATTAGCTGGCAACAAGTGAAAAAAATATTTCTTGAAGTGTGTGACATAAAAAGAAAATGCAGAGCATTTGTGTTGCATCACTTTCCTCAAGTTGTGGAACAGTTTTTTAAAGCTATTTTTGATTAATCTTCTTGCTATTTTATGCCTCTGAAGACCTAGCATGGTGGCAGATCTTCTGCAGAGTGTTTTTTTCTGATGTGCATCTCCCCGAGTAGGTCCTATCTCCTTTCCACATAAATGCTTATAGTATGTCATATTTACTACTCTATTATTTAGTTTCACCTTATTATATCATTGCTTACAAGGGACTTTTTCTTGGAAAGAAGGTGCAAAATTGCATAGTATTTTTATTATCTTTAACATTCCAAAAAGTGAAATAATGTTTTTTTTTAATTTGATCATAAACTATAATTGGTGGATCCCCTTCTCCCCCATAAAGACAGGTGATACCATCATCAATTTCTGTAAAGACGTTGAAAATAAATGTCAAAACTTGAGGCTGCATTTCATTCTGTATTGCACAATCATTCAAGTGCAATTAAAAGAATAGTCTGAGACTGTGATCAGTTAATGAGAAACAAACAATTTCATATTAATGAGTTCCCATTTGCCAATAATTCTGTCATTTGTAACTTGAATCAGTCATCACCCCTGCAAATAGCCCTTTCAAGACATTATTTGCAATTTTGTCCTCTGTTTTCTGTCCTTGATGTTGTGAAAATGGCCGTCTACTGTTACAGGAATGAAAAGAGATCCCGTTCAAACATCTTTTGTGTTTCCACTTTCAGTGAAAAATGTTTTTCAAACCTGCAGCTGGTTATTTCTGCAGGAGTTCCCACTTATGCTCCGATTTGATTGACATTTTGAAATGGCAGCTTTTCATGAAAAGCTGTTAACTTGTAGAATTCAGTTATGGTACTAAGACAGACTGACTTTGTTCTGTGGCTGGGACCTGTCCAAACTAAATAGAACCCTGCATCTGAATTTAATAGTGCTACTCAGCCAAGATAGGGCAGTTTTGCCCTTTTTTTTTCCCTCCTAAACTCTGATGCTTCTTATGTGTTCTAAAACTAACTCGATGGATATTCATCCCAACATCTTTCTGTTCTATAATTGCTTTAATTGACATATATAGTCATTCTCTTATTTTCCCCCTTAAACATCTAATGGACTAGGACAGTGCTTTATTTTAAGATATGATGCTGAGAAGAACTTATTTCACAATTAATGTTATAGAGCATAAAAAATTTAGGAATATTATAATTGTTTTCTTTCATTGTAGAGGATCTAAAATGTTTGGAAACATGTTGCTACTACTGGACTTACAGATTCATTTGTTCTGTGAAAATATTTTGAAAACCATTTTACGGAAGATACTATACAAATACAGTTTATTAATATCGTTTATTCATTTACCCAACATATAAAAATTATATTTCAATTTCAAGGCAAATGTGCTATAAACCCCAGGAATCGCAAAGAACATGATCCCTGCCCTTAGGAACTTTGAATTCAGTATCTTATTAAACTTAACCAATAATTAGTACTTCAGAATGCACCGATTTATAACATCTAGTGATAATGATGTTTAATTTTTCAAATGCCTAGCTGTTCTTGTACTTGATTTCCATATAACAGTCTCATGATGTAAGAAAATTTAGTATCCTAGTCCTTGTGGTTTTTTGTTTTTTTTTTTGTGTGTGTGTGTGTGTGTGTGTGTGTGTGTGGTCCCGTGCTATCTGTTAGGAAATATAAAACTCTGGTTTCACGTCCATGATTTTAGGGCACTATTTGTTGTGTTATGTGGGGCTCTTAAACCTGAAGACGATACCTGGTTTCACCTGTCTTAAGACAGAGAACTGAAACAGTCACTAAAGACCCTGATCACTTTTATGCAAGCCCTGAGCTTCACCTTCTCAGCTCCTACTCCTGCAAGTTTAATTGAAATAGGTGACTCAGGGTGATTATACGGTTTATATTAACTGTTGCTGGCATATTGCTGCTGCTTTACCCTTACGTAGATGGTCTTTACATTCCAGATCACATCCTAGTGTGAGCTAGAGCTGTACAGTAGGCCCTCTGAGAATGTTCCTGTAAGATACAGTGTTTTAATTTTCATTCTTATAGCTCTGAAGCAGAAGGAAAATCAGGGTTGATATTGATTGAAAATATTGGCTAGAATGATAATTTTAATATTATCCCTGGATTTTAATTTCTTTTGATGATGTGGAAGTAGTTTGGGAATCTTAGTTTTCATATGTATTAAACATACCCCTAGACTCATAGTTGGCAAAGAGGTAGCCAAAAGGCATTCCTCAATCCTTCTGTGGAAATATCAACTGATGTGTAACTATTTCATTGTACAGATTGACAGTAGTTAGCAAGGGACCTTAAAATATCCTTTTTTGTTTTAACCAAATCTTGGGGAAGGGAGGATTACATCCTAAGGAAAGAGAAAATGTTCAATTATTAGAAAGACTGAATTAACTAAAGTGTGTCCATATAATTGAATAATCTGTAATCATTTAATATTAAGTTTCCAAAGAATCTTAAATAAAATGTCCGAATATTCAGTCAGAAAGCTAGATTTATATTTGTATTACAAGAGGAAAAACAAGCCTTGCAAAAGAGGAAAAAATCCCTAAAAGTTAAGATCAGTTGCTCCTCAGTGATAAAATTTATATATTATTTTCTTCTCCTTTATGCATCTGTGCAGTTTTGTAATTTGCTAATTAAAACGTGTAACTGTAATTCTGTGGGAGAAAAAGATTTATTAAAATGATAAAGCCAAAAAAAAATAGTGACACATTGGAATCTTAGAATCCTGTTTTCTAATTTCTTTCAAAGGCTCGGCTTAAGAGCTTGAATAATGGTCCTAGAGTTCAGGAAGTAAAAGGTACCTATAGGCCATATTCCACCAGCAGAGGATTTTGTTTGGCTAGTGATGGAATTTTAAAATAATTTTTAAGTTTGAATGCCCTTAGGAGAGGGTACATCCTCTCCAGTATCCCATCTCTGCCCCTACCCAGCTCTGTCATGTTCCTGGCCTGACTCATACCTTCATGTAATCTCCCAGGCCTCTGAGATGCAAACATTGTATTTGTACAGCTCTGTGCCGTTACCTGTCTCAGTAGTAGAATGGTCCGTTGTAGTTTTTGGTTTTGTTTTGCTCGCCCGGCAGATGAGAATGGTGGTGGTGGTGGTCGTGGTGATGGTAATCGTAGCAGTTAGCATTTGTTGAGCCCTTATCATGTGCCAGGCTTATAATAAAACTTAGATTAACCATGTAATCTAATTTTCACCATTCTGTAAGGCTAGGTGCTATTGTTTCCTCCATTTTATCGAAGGAACAACTGAAGCTAACCAAGGTTAAAAATCTGTTAATAGTAGAGCCAAGATTTGAAGCTAAGTCTACTTTGATTCAAAGTCTGTGCTCTTAATAGTTAAGTTGTATGCATAATTAACATACTTGAGCATCTCTGGGAGTCTAACCATGCTGCTTCTGCTATTGAAGAGAGAACTCGGGAATAATTGCCATTCGTGTTTATGCGTGTCACAAATGAAAGGAGAAATTGGTTTTGGTAGTATTCTTTATACTTTTATTAAACAATAAGCTATGTTATTCATTTTTAGTTTATAATTGTACATTGTGTTAAGATAGAAAAGAGAGGAAATACGGGTGTTTGCCGTGGAAACTTGGTATAAATGTTATTCTCTGTACTAAAGAATAGTATACCTATTTCTTTTTTTTTTTTTAAGATTTTATTTTTATTTATTCGGCAGCGATAGACAGCCAGCGAGAGAGGGAACACAAGCAGGGGGAGTGGGAGAGGAAGAAGCAGGCTTATAGCGGAGGAGCCCGATGTGGGGCTCGATCCCATAACGCCAGGATCACGCCCTGAGCCGAAGGCAGACGCTTAACCGCTATGCCACCCAGGCGCCCCAGTATACCTATTTCTTAACATAACATTATGTTGACTTCAAATATGTAACTTTGATATATTCAGTTCCTGTTACATAACATAGAACATTACATAACCCCTGCCATAACTATCTAAAAACAAAGCTCTCTGCTAAATATCTTGATATACAACTTTCAGTGTTCTATATACCTAATGCCTATTATCTCAAGTATATGGTTTTTTTCGTTCTTGTTTTTACCTTTTGGTTTTCTTTTGGCAAAAAAAAAAAAAAAAAAAAACCAACTTGGGGGATTCTGATTAAAGGGAGAAAATTGGTTTATATGGAACAAAATATGCTTTCCAAAGTTTCTAATGATCTTGTGAGGGTTAAGTCACATGACTCTTATATCTGAATCCCATTAGAAACTGTGACATGCCATTTTCAAATTAGTTACAAGCGATGGGAAAAGGAAAAAAACACAGAAGTGTTCTCTGCTTTAAACTCTTCAGGGAAGGGGTGTTCATTCAGCAAACGCAAAGCATTTATTACACTGGAGTACGGGGGAAGTTTGAAAAGAGGAGAAAGCAGTAAGTAAAACCCTACCACTGATGGATAACTGAGGTGTGTAAGAGGTAAATGTTCTGAGTTCGTGCATGTCAAAAAGGTATTTGATTTTCACGCTTGAATAATGGTTTGTCTGGGTGTAGAATTCTACGTTAAAAATTTTTCCTCCAAGATTTTGTCGCATCCATTCTGTTGCCTCCTATCATCTAGTGGGATTGGTGGTGATCTGATTCTCATTCCTTTGAGGATGACCTGTTTTTCATATCTCTGAAAGTTTTTTTCATCTCTTTATATGCCTAAGTGCTTGTCTTTTTTTCATTCATTGGGCTGGACGCCTTCATATTATGAAGATGTCTTTTGGCTCTGGGAAAATATCTTGTGCCATGCATTTCATTTCTTGTCCTGTGTTCTCCCTAACTCTGCTAAGGTAGATAAGGGACATCTTAGGTAGAATCTGTCTTTTTCTCCTGAAGTTTTCAGCTTTTGATTTTTGTCATTGTTGTTGCTCTGGGGAAGCTCTCAACTTTATCTTCTAATCATTTTATTTTGAATATTTCATTTTGGTAATCTTATTTTTAATTTCTAAAAAAAAATGGCCTCTTGATCTCTAATTCCTTCCTTATGCTATTATGTTCTTGGTTTTTTTTGTTGTTGTTTATATTTTTAGGTACAACATTTTCTTTTATTTTCCTAAGAATGCAGACCAGAGGGATTTACCCCTCCGTTTCTCCTGCTTTTTTTGTTTATGTGTTTTGTGTTTCTAATTGTTATCTTGATATCTCTTAGAATGGAGAGTTTTTCAGTTTCTAAGAGAGCCTTGTGATTTCTTCCTGTTTAAGAGTATCTCCGAATGAGGCTGGGTAGGGCTTTGCTACATGCAGGTGGAATTTATTTCATTAGTAGGGTTAGCCTTCTTGTGCTCTCTTGAGGTGAGGTGTCTCTTCTTAAACTGGGGAATGTCTGCATGCCGCATTTCAGAAGACTTCTTCCCCGGGGCCTTTTCAGTTTCCTTAGTGAAGAATCTTACTTTTTTTTTCCTTTGTTGAGGGAAGGTAGGATGAATATTTGGCTGTATAGGTGGAATAAATATTTTGGATGCTGCTTGTGGTGACTTTGCAGGGGTACTGGGTTGAGTAATGTCCCCCCAAAATCCATATCTACCCAAATCCTCAGAATGTGGTCTTATTTGGAAATAGGGTCTTTGTAGATATAATTAAAATGAGGTTGTACTGGGTTCAGGTGGGCCCTCATCTAATGATACATAGAGAAAAAAGAATGCTATGTGAAGATGAGACAGAGACTGGAGTGAATATAGCTGAAAGTCAAGGAATACCAAGGACCGCCGGCAACACCAAAAGCTAGGAGAGTGACACGAAACAGATTGTTCCTCAGAGATTTTGGACTGCTAGACTCCACAAGTGTGAGAGAATACATTTCTGTTGTTTTAAGCTACCCGGTATATGGTGATATGTTACGACAGCCCTAGGAAACTGAAACAAGGGTATGCAGCAACCAAATCAATGACCTGACCAGCACACTCAGTAGGCCTTTTGAACTGCATCTCTTGCCTCCAGGCCTTTTGCATTTGGGCACTGTACACAGGAATTTCAAAGGGCCAGACCTCAGGCTGGAGAACTCAGGCATCAGTAAAGAATTTCCAAATCTTAGTCCATGAGATTTTAGCTTTACAGATTAAGGAGGGATTAGTCTCTCCCCTGGTGTAAATAGGACTTGGAAAGATTCCGTTGTGGTAAGGTGTGGCAGAGCCTTTTATCTGCACTCCTGTTTTGCTTACTCAGCGTTTGTGGTTGGAGGACTACCAGCCCATCCCCGGCATGATAGACTGTGGTCTCAGGACTTGCAGTTCCAGTGTTAGGGGCATTATGAAGTAGTGACGTGATTCCCCACCTCAGGTTTCTGTCAAGATTGATTGTCTTAATCACTGGGCTACTTTTTCCATGGCATGCTGTACTGAAGACCATCTCCTTTCTACGTGAAGTCAGCCTGCCAGGAGTCCTGGCATGTTAATTTTTACCTCTCACAGAAGGCAACTGTTTTATAGTCTGATTTAGAATTAATGCCCCAGGCCTTGTTCCAGGATGGTCTCTGACATACCCCAGGACAGAGCCTCTCTAGTGGTTCTGCCTAATTCATGAGCTCCTTCCTCATCTGTCTTCGCTGCATGAATGCCCCAGCCTGCAACTTCTTCCTTCTGACTTTCCTTCCTCAAGATACCTAATACTAAGGCCTTGAGGAAAACATGTTCCTAGCCATTGAACTGTCTCTAGTAGCAGGTACATCATAGAGCTTTAGGCAACGGGGAAAGCCCAGGCCTTTTTTCTTTTTAAATTATCTTTCCATTTTCGTTATAGGAAAAAGTTGTAGAACTCAAGCCTTTAAATTCAGTTCCTGTTGAGATGGATAGTTTCCTAGGTAAGTTATCAGTAGTTAAAACACATATCTGATTTTTAGGACTAGCCATTAGTGAAACAAGTATTGCATAGATTCAAGTCACTGACAACATGTGGTTTTCTCTGCTGTGTATGCACTGGTTTCTGTAATGAGTTTCTAGCTTTGTTCTGTGGGTTGACTAGCTAGCACTAATTCCTTTTCTACTTTTTCTTTACTTATGGGAAGGTATTGCTTCTGTAGATTTCACATTGTAGAATGAAACTCACCTCATTGTGACCCCTAACCTATGTAGTAAATCCTCTGAAATTAATTTTGGTTCTTTCTGATCTGTGCCTCCATGTGACTCCCCCCAAGGTTTCATTATTAGATTTTGACAGCCTTTTAAATTTGTAAGTGCCACAAATTTGTCACTAGAGATGAATGGGTAAAAAGAAAATTCCTTGCAGTAGAGGATATGGGTAAAATATTTCAAGCGACAGATCTGCATCAATAATGTTAATGTTTATAGGGTGATGAAAACCATATAAGTCTTAAGCCAGAATCTTGTTTCAGCTGAGTCCCAGAAATTTTGACCACAGAAGCCAAAGCACATTCCATTTATTCCAACAAATGTTTTTTTTCAAGTCCTTTCCAACTGTCTGAAAGACAATTGTCACTCTTGAATGCCTGAACCATAAATGCTTTTTCTACCATATTAGTTAAAAGCAATGGAAACAATGTCTACTATTCCCAAGATGACTTTCGTCTTGCCTCAAGTTCTAAAATGGAAAGCAAATTTGACAATGTTATTTTGCCCTCTATTTTTCATGTTCATTCTCTGGCAAGGTTTTTAAGAAATTTTGCATCATTCTTTCTGACTGACTTCTGGCCTTGTTTCATGCCAGAAGATTGCCTTTCCTGCCCACGGAGCAGTCCACAGGGTCATGGATTTTCCTTGTTTCTTATTGATACCAGAGGAGTTCCCCCAGTGGCTTCTGGTGCAAAAGAGTTTTAGTATTTGGGGGACTGAGAAGTACATTCAGAAGAAATCTAGAAAAAGCATAATTGAAATTATCATGAATATGATGCCAGTGAGTACGTATATACATACGTGTGTGTGTGTGTGTGTATTTTTTAACGAAAAGAGGACAAAAACATTAAACCATTGTAGTATGATCTTTTGTTTGTTTATTTGCATAGTAATTGATATTTTTTCTTGAAAAACATTAACGAAAAATGATTTATTAAAAACTAAGTTATTATAAGGTTTCCCAGGGAAATTAAAAGTAGTTCTTAGGGAAAAGAAAGAAAAATAAGGGAGAGAAAAATATCAAGATTAAAAATTACCACCACCCCTACCTCCATTCAAAGCCTGAACAGGTTTCCCTGACTATAGATATTCTTTACCGAAGTCCTCTGGAAGTGATACCCTAACTATATGGTAAGCATGATGATTTTATGATGGAAATTTCACATTACATAAAGCATTATTGTATTAAAAGTTGTTATGAAGATACGTTTCTTCAAGCGGGCCATTATATTACATTGTCCTAAGTCAATAGTAATAAAACAGCTAATTAGAATTTATGAAGTACTTAGGGATGGAATGAGAGTGTACTCTCCCTTTTGTAGTAGATAGGAGTAAGGCAGCAAGATCTTATTTGATTTGCTTAGTCTTTCTCATTACCTTTCTTTTTCATTTATTTCCAAAGGTTAAGTAAGATATAGCATAGGCTATACGGTCAAGTTGCCTCAGTTCAAATTTTGGCTTTACCATTCACTAGCCTAGTGACCATGGGCAGGTTATTACATTTATCATTGTGGTTGTCATCATCATCATCATCCCTAGTGTAGAATTGTAGTACATTAGCACTGGAAGGTATTTGAGAGACTATCAAATCTATCCCCCTTATTTTCTAAAGAAACTGAAGGCAAGAAAATTGAGTAGCTTATCTACCGCTAACTAGAATGTAATCTTTTAACTTTTATTTCCTTTCTACTACAACAGTTTTCAGATTTAATTTCATGGACTAGTAAAATAATTTTTTAAAAAATTGTGGTCTTGATAGCCAGTCTCCAAGATGGTCCTCAATAATCCTTACCTCGTGGTATTAACACTCCGATATGGTCCCTTCCCATATTCTACCAGTCTTTGTGACCAGTAGAATAAGGCAGAAGTAATGGCATATCCCTTCTGAGATTAAGTTAGAAAAGATATTGTGGTTCTATCTTGGATGCTTTCATTCTCTTGGATCACTCACTGTGGGGGAAGCCAATTTCTATGTCATGAGCAGCCCTAGGAGAGACCCATATGGAGAGGAACTGTGGCCTGTGGCCAACAGCATTTGAGGAACTCAGGCCATCAGCCAACAGTGATGTGAGTGAGCCATCTTGGACAAACATCTTTCAGCCCACTCAAGTCTTCAGATGATTTCAGCCCCAGCTGACATCTTGACTGCAGCCTCATGAGAGACCCTCATGAGAGCCAGAACCACCTAGCTAAGCTGCTTCCAGTTTCCTGACCTTTAGAAACTCTGTGAGATAATAAATGTTTGTTGTTTTAAGCTGCTGGTTTTGGAGTAATTTGTTACACAGCAGTAGATAACTAATACAGTAGGATTAGGGAGACCGATCTATTTCCAGGGTTTTTTAAAAATTTATTTATTTATTGGTCACAGGGAAAAGTAAAAGGAGTATTTTAGCACCAAAATAATAGGAATGTCATAATTATATAGAAAAGAACAGTTGTTTAAATTGAATAAATTTATCTTATTGAAATACTTTGACATTGTTCTTTTTCTCGTTTTGCTATTAACCACTGAAGTTTGTCACGAACTGACATTTGGGAACCAACATCCTTCATCATACTGTATTTCAGTTGGTAATTTTTAAGTTTGCCTTCTTTTGTACCTCAGGTGCTTGCTGAATAAAGGCAAATTTGTTGTCTTTTGAAGTGTGGCTGTAGAAAAACCAAATTGAGGAAACTCAAGTTGTATTTCTTACGGTAGAAGGGACAGTAGCACATGAAGACTATATTAACTTTAGTCATTCTAGCCAGTTGCTCTGTGTTTAGATTTTCTCACCTGTGAATTGAAGGTTATATTATATGATCTCCTGTAAGCCTTTCCAGTCCTAAAATGTTGAGAATTTATTGGCATAGAAAGTCTTCTACTGGAATGTAGTCTAATAATGGGGTACAATTTACTGAGGAGAGATGGGGGCATAGGTTCCGAAGATCTTTGGACATCATTCTTCTCTCCTGTTTGTCCAAAAAAGGGAGGTAACCATAAAATCTTTGCATTTTCCATTTTAAAAAATGCAGTTGTTTAAAATCCAAATTAGAACTTCATCAGGACTGGGGCTCCTGGGTGGCTCAGTCAGTTAAGCGTCTGCCTTCGGTTCAGGTCGTGATCTCAGGGTCCTGGGATTGAGCCCCATGTTGGGCTCCCTGCTTAGTGGGGAGCCTGCTTCTCCCTCTCCCTCTGCCGCTCCCCCTGCTTGTGCTCTCTCTCTCTTTCTCTCTGTCAAATAAATAAGTAAATAAAATCTTAAAAGAAAAAAAAACTTCATCAGGACTAATAGTTACCCAAAAGGAGAAGAAGGAAACTGCCAGTAGAAGGGACATACTCCTTTTCCTCTGACTCTGACATGTGCATACTTATGTCCTAACCTCCATACTTACTGGTCTGCTGCTGTGAAGGAACCAACGAGGACTAGAAATGTCCCAAAGCAGTCAAGTTTCCTTTGAGAAAAAAAACCTGTCATTCGTAGCTGAACTGGTTAGGTGGCAAGTCATAATTATTTTCAGTGTGTCAAATAAAATGCTGTCATTGATCCTTCTTATTGACAGAAGGATAGAAAAAGTAGAGGGAAAGGAAACAGGAGAAAGTAAATTACAGTTTGGTAAGAGAAAAGACTAGTGCCCTGTCAAAGCAAGTAGTTTCTTCTGAAGTCTTTTTTGTTGTTGTTTGGTCATTGCATAGACACTGTTACCATTTACTTAAGATTTATAGTAAGAGCAAGGTGATACAGAATTTTAAAAGCTTATGTATTTTGTCAGAGCACTTTTAGTTCTGGTAAGCCTTATGAATGAATAGAAAATGCCTTATAAACAAAAAAACGTGTTCCTGGTTGTTACAAAACTTTCCCTTAAAAAATTAAATAGGTAAAGTCATTGGATTTTCTTTGCAACCCAAGCAAGAGAGCTAAAATTAGCATTGCTAGATTAAATGATACTACTTTACTTATGAGAAACAGAGGGGCATGTATCATGTTTAAAAGCTTGGGCTCTAGAGATAGACCCTTTGCACTCAGCAGCACCCTGGCAGTGTGACTTTGGGCAGCTTACGTAACCACTCTGTGCCTGTTTACTCTTATGCAAAATGGAGGCAATAATATAACAGTAATAACAACCCCAGCATTGTGAAGATGGATTAGGTTAGCATTAAAAATTCCAGACACTTAGCACTGGTGTTATTACTGTAAAATGGATTTTATTGTACATGGATCTTGAAGAACTTTGACAGCTTAGTATAGCTACTCCATAACCCTTCATGGTAATAACAACTGCACCAAATTATGAATTGTCACTTGAGAAGTTAGCCCTGTAAGGACATTTACTTATGGAGTATCTATCATTAAAGGTTAAGCATCTCATGCAGTGAAAATTACTGAATGTTCATAAAAAGCATTCTGGAGGCAACACTCAGTATAAGCCAGGTAGTGGTAGTTACCACCTTCTCCCATTTTTTAGATGACTTTCAGAATTATTTGCAAATAGCAACTGCAAAAGAATTATATTGAGTTTTTCATTTATGTAGCTGCTTCCAATATGCTCATTTCTACTTCTGTCCTTTGATGCTGCTGGATCCTCTCCCCACACTCTGCCTCCCGCCCCAGGTTTTAGAAGTCCGTTATGTTCATACTTAGAATGCTTCCCCATACATCTCTTTCCTGAGCTCCAGACTCCATATATCCACCGGCCAACCTTTCAGTTTGGAAGTCTGATAGATTGGTCAAAAAGAACTCTTGACCTCTGTCTCCTAACTCTCCCTGCCTCCCCCAAATTTAAAATGAAAACCATTAAATGATTCTCTGCCATCCCTCCATATTTCAGTTAGTGGCATCACCATCCACCCGATTAGTGGGGTCACAAAGCCTATCCTCATTAAAAACTTACTTTTATTAAAATCCTTGATCCTTCCTTTTGCTTCATCATCTCCCAGAATTGACTGTGTCTCCTTTTTGCCCACTCCAGCCACCTGACTGACTCTAGACAACTGTCATCTCTCTCAGGCTTTACTGAAAAAGTCTCTTACCAGGACTCCCTGTTTCCACTTTCGTCTGATTTCAGTCCATTTTCTACAGCATGCTTTTTTGAAAATGTGTGTTAGATCCTGTCTCTATCCCCATTGTAGTAAGAATAAAATTCAGACTCTGCCATAGGACCTGCAGATCCTTGTCTGCCTTATCTCTGAATGCTTTTCCTTTTCCCCATTATGTCCTGGCCACACTTGCCTCCTTTCACTTTTGTGAACGTGCTAGCACGTTCCCCTATGAGGACTTTTGCATTTGGTTTTTTGGCCTAGAAATGTTCTTTCTCTGGCTCTTTGCATGGCTGCCTCCTTCTCATTCTTAAAGTGTCAGTTTGAATGTATTTCTTCAAAGAATCAATTACCAATCACTCAAGTAGCTACCTCCATTCCTTGTGACTATCATGTTACTCTATTTATTTCCTTTATAGCATTTATCGCATCATTATTTTTATTTGTTTATTTAATTGTGCGTCCTGTCTGTTTGCTGCTATAATCCCATTAATCAGAATAAGGCCAGGTACAAAGCAGATACTCAGTACGTATTTGTAACAGTCATTGAATGAATAAATTAATAAGTTTTTATAAGCATTGGAATGTTTATTTTTTATTTTCTTGCTTTGACTCTATTCAAGGCACTTCCAAGCTTCATTTTTAAGCTCATTCAGTTTGTTGGCAGAATTCATTTCCTGGCTGTATGGCTGAGGGCTCCAGCTTTTTGCTGGCTACTGGCTGGAGACCACTTTCAGGTTTTAGAGGCCACCCACAGTTCCTTGCCACACGGGCTTCTTCAGTATTACTGCTTACTTCATCAAGAAATTAGGAGAATCACCTTTCCCCTGTTAACTAACCTGATCATGAGGGTGACATCCTGTCATCTCTGTCATATTCCACTGCTTGGAAGCAAGTCACAGGCCCTGCTCACACTCAAGGGAAGGGGATTATATAAGGAGTGAACACCAGGAGGTGAATCTCAATGAGGGTCTCCTCAGGGTCTCTCTGCCATAGTAATTAATGATAAAGTGTTAGTTTCCCTAAGTGTGACCTGGATCAATGTGATTTTTAAAAAGAGTGAAGCTTACTACTTCTTCACATTGGAATGAGGGACTGCGGTTGCCGCTTGAAATTTTCCATTCAAAATAGTATGTGTTAATTATAAACCATCTCTTATGAACCAAGAGACACTCCTGCCTCAAAGAGAAGGAAAGAAGTTTTGTTAGAATATTAAGAAAGGGGAGGGACATTAAGAAAGTAGAAAACCTTTCATACAAAATGGAAGTAAAAGATGCCTGGATGGTTTAGTCGGTCAAGCATCTGTCTTCAGCTCAGGTCATGATCCCGAGGTCCTGGGATTGAGGCCCAAGTCTGGCTCCCTGCTCAGCAGAGAGCCTGCTTCTCCCTCTCCCGCTACCCTTCCACAGCTTGTGCTCTCTTGCTCTTTCTCTCAAATAAATAAAACCTTCAAAATTAAATTAAATTAAATTAAATGGAAGTAAGTTGCTAATTCACTTTAAAACTCAAATTTATTTAAAATAAACTGTCATTAATAACCTGAGATGTATTCCACCAGAGTAATCCCCTTAGTGGTTTGAAAAATGAATACTATGAATTGTGCTCTGATCCTGCTTGCATAGCTGATCCTGTAAGGGCCAATGTTTAGTTCTTATGTCCTAGAATTCTTTACTTGGTAACATCTGTGTCCCTCTTCTAAATTCTGGAGTTCTCCAATTTGTATTTTCTTTAATTCTGTGACCTAACCCTTGTCCGTGACCCAGTTATTCCTGGGTCAAATGGGTTTGATTTTGCCCAATTCTGCCATGACCCACAGAGATATTTGTGGGAAATGAGTCGTTATACTGCACGAGCCTTAAAGAAAAGATTATGTGTAAATATAACCTATTTTCATATCAAAAGTAGTTCTTCCCCCAAACCCATTAGTTGTATCAAGGTATGTATGTACCTGTATTGGGGTATGCTCTTTGACCTTTCTGGTAGAGGTGCCTAAACACTACTTTTCAGTCATGCTGGTTATGAGATTGACCATGGTAAATGGAGTCCTATGACTGAGTCTCACAAATCTTGATCTGGAAACTGGCAACTCAGGACTTTCTTTCTAAGGGTTTCTTTGCTCTCTTGGTCAAATCTCTCAGCTTCTTTGGTCTCCTTTTATTGTGTGACAGGATGCTGTACTTTAGCTCATGTTCAGAATGGCAGAAACTTAAGTTTAATTCAGTTCCCAAGAAAATAAAGATGTAAGCTTTTCTAATTAATAGCCTCCGGGATTAGTCTATGACAAGGGTCTGTGCTAAAAAGAACTCTTTTTGACCTAGAAACCTACCAGAAACTGTTCACCAGAGGATTTCGTGGCTTGGAGTGAGGGACCCTGTGGCCATGGTCAGTCTTAACATGTCATGGTAGGGCAGCTCAGATTTCATTTTCAGATTTCATCTTCCGAGTCTGCCATTGATGGGTGCCTGTTAAAAACAGTTTCCCCAGAATATGGATTTGGATTGTACTGCTGTAATGCCCTCAGGCAATCCCTTGTTACTGGTATCTCCTTTTATTTTAAGATGACTCTACTTAAACCAAATTCCCAGCTTCAGCAAGAATCCAAAAACAAAACTGCCAGAAATTGGCTCTTAGTTGTCCCTTTATGCAATTAAGTTGTAATTAACTGAGTTCCCACCATGTTCTAAGGAGCATAGTGTTAGGAAGTGGGAATACAGAGAAAAGTCTAACTGGTTAACAGACAAAAAGATCCTCCATTAAACCATTACTCAGGGAAACGCAAACTAGAACAGTAGTAGGATTGAAAACCTGTGTGCCAGGATATAACAATGAATGAAATATATATGTGTGTGTATATATATATGAATAAAATACACACACACAACAAACCTATGTGCAGTAGATGATAAGAAGTACTCTAGATACAAATAAAATAGGAAATGGGAATAAAAGTGGTGTGAAGGATGGAGTTTGGGAGCACTATCTTTACTCCCACTGCAGAAGCCTGGATGTGGGGTGATTGTTCCAGGTTCTTTGGAACTCCTGGGCTCCTTAACCATAGTCATTCAGAGACAGGGGACATGCACACAAAAGGGAACCTTGCCTTACCGTATTAATGCTTTACCCCTGTGGAAATACATGAATGTGGATCC
Organism: Ursus maritimus; assembly: GCF_017311325.1. Lineage (NCBI taxonomy): Eukaryota > Metazoa > Chordata > Mammalia > Carnivora > Ursidae > Ursus > Ursus maritimus. The sequence goes on from NW_024426774.1 coordinate 71,613,697, forward strand.
TGTGCTGGTGGTGTTAGCCTCGGGTCTGATTGGGAAAACTTTACTGTCCATAGTATTAATGGACCGGAAGCCAATTCACATATGGCTGCATGTGTGGCCATGTATGAGTCTGTATGTGAATTTTGGGAGACAAAATATATCTTTAGAGCTTATTACTGGAAATATTGACAAGGAACCTAGTTTCTACAATTTGGGGAAGAACAAAACTTTTTTATTACTTTGCATTATCCCCCCCTTTTATTCCTAACCCCTGTCCCCCCTAACAATTTAAACAGTAGGCAGTCAAAATTTCTGTGCACAAGGGTCTTTCTTTTTCTCTAACATACACACACAGACACACACACACACACACACACACGTTTCAGATCAGATTTTCTACATACTGTTTTACTTTTAAGTTATTAGAAGGGAAATTTCTCTCTTGTGGCTAAATCTTTGCACCCTACATTTTTCTAAAGTCTGCTTTTATGACTAAGCTATAAATCTTTTAAAATAGAGATTTACGGTAGAAATGCTGACTTCTTTGTATTATGTCAGGTCAAAATGTCTAGCTAATTGGTATGCATTTATTCGTGCATATGTCATAAACCAGGATTATGTTTTAGCCCAGGCACTATATGTGACCACACATGGGGCGGATAGGTGTGGTCCAGTTCAGATGTGTTAATGTTTTTCTTTTTTTATGGTAAATTGGGTAGTATGAGACATTGGTTTGGAAAAGCATGTGGGCAAGGCAAGCATTTAGGATTTATGGACCTTTACTTAGCCAGTGTTGCCCTTATCTTTCCTCTACCATAGCGACCTGTATCCACTAGGGGACATAAGAGCACCTACTAGAAGACAAAATTAAAGCCAGACTAGATTAAAATTTTAACACTGGACTAGTATGATAGCAAAGACTCATTTTTTAGCTTCATAATTCATAAAGATGTTATACGTTATGTTTAAGTTTTAATCATCACGGGAAACTTTTTAAGACAGGATCAGTATTTTATGTTAATAATTACGGAATGAGAACTAACAGGCAGTTAACTAGGAAGTTTGTGCTATCTAACTGCATGCATTTGTCATTAAGTTCCTATGTGGTCTACTGAAGTTATGCTGACAGTGATTCCAAATTTGCAAATTACTTTGTCCAAAAAAGAATTCTCTTTTAGGTTCAGGAGGTGAGACATCTGGGGAGAACATCTACCATCAAATTCCAAGGAACCAAAATCAGGAGTAGTCTATATTTTGTATCCCAGCCACCTGCTCCAGCGCTGTGAATCCTGAGACAGATCTGTAGTTAAGGGCATCACTGTTCCCAGCTTAATGATTCAGAAACTTAGGTTGGATTTTTATTTATTTACAGTTCTCTTTCCTTTTCAGATATAATCTACACACAGAAAAGGGCAAAGTGATACAGTGCAATAAGTTTTGACAAATGTGCACTCCACATATATCAAGATGTAGAACATTTCTGTCATCCCAGAAAATTTATTCCTGTCCCTTTCCACGCACCCAGATATTTTTGCCACATATAACTTTTGTCTGTTCTAGAATTTAACATAAATGGAATCATACAGTGTGTAGTCTATTGCACCCAGTTCTTCCAATCAGCCTAATGTGCGTGAGATTCATCCACGTTTTTGTGTGTATCAGTAGTTTGTTCTTTTTGTTGCAGAATAGTGTTCCATAATGTGAACATACCACATTTTAATACATTCTCTTATTAATGGACACCTGAGCTCTTCCTAAGTTTTTTGGGTTTTGTTTTGTTTTTTTACTATTAATGAATAAAACTGCCATGAACATCTTGTACAAGGTTTGGGAGAACATATTTAAAATTTTCGCTTAGGTAAACACTTAGCAGTTGAACTGCTGCAAGTATTTTGAAGCTCTATAATTAGGTAAAAAGCATTTTGTGTTGAAGTCTTTCTCATCTAATATTAATGTAGCTACACTAATCTTTGTATTCCTAATGTTTGCATGGTATTTTTTTTCTCTTTTTACTTCCAACCTTTTTGTTTCTTTATATTTACTGTGTGTCTCTTGTGGAAAGTATAAGTTACATCTTGATTGACAATCTTTGCCTTTTAATAGAAGCATTTACTTCATTAACATTTAGTGTACTAATATGGTTGAATTAAAGTGAACAATTTTGCTGTTTGTTTTCTATATGTCTCATCTCTTTTCTAGCGTCTCCTTCCTTTTCTGTCTTATTTTAAAAGAAATTCAAATAATTTTTAGTTTTCTATTTTAATTCTTTTAGTGACTTTTCACCTGTACTTCTTGGCTTTTTCTTTTTCTTTTTAGTGGTTACTCCAGTTATTATTATTTATGATCTTTTCACAGTCTACTTAGAGTTAATATTATACTACCCCACCACCCTTCATTCTTTGTGTGATTGTTTTCATATATAGACATCACAAAGCATGCTATAATTTTTGCTTTAAATGGTCATATGTCTTTTAAGTTAAATTAGAACATACTCAATTATATATTTATATTTACCATCTGGTATCAATTTTCCTTAGCCTAAAAAAGTTTTTGTAATGCTGGTCTGCTGGCAGTGAGTTCTCATTTATCTCAAAATGCCTTTATTTTTCCTTCTTCTTTGGAAAATACAGAATTTGGTGTTTTTAATTTTGAGTTTTGTTTTTAAAGATTTATTTATTTATTTATTTATTGGAGAGAGAGAGACAGCATGAGCTGGGGCAGGGTTGGGGGGAGCAGAGGAGAGGGAGATGGACAACCAGACTCCCTGCTGAGCATAGAGCCCAATGCAGGGCTCAGTCCCAGGACCCTGAGATCATGAACTGAGCCACCCAGGCACCCCTGAGTTTTGTTTTTTAATGCAGCACCTTAAGGATGTCATTTCTTTGTCTCCTGACCTCTGTTGTCTCTGATAAGAAAGTAGCCATTTCTCCTATTGTTGTTCCTCCCTATTGCAATGTGTCCTTTCTCTCTTCCTGCTTTTACAATTTTCTCTTTATCTTTGTTTTTCCAGCAGTTTGACTATAATATCTATAGATGTGGTTTTCTTCATATTTATCCTTCTTGAGATTCTTCACTGAGCTTCTTCAATCTATACATTATGTTTTACAAAATATTTGGGGAATTTCGATCATGACTTTTTCAAATATTTATTACATAACCTATTCTCTCTTCTTCTCCAATTACACATATTTAGATGTTTGGATATTGTCACATAGGTTACGAAGGCTTTGCTTCGCTCTGCCTCTATTTTATCACTGTGGTTCAGAATAATTTCTGTTGATCTCTCTTGATGTTCCCTTACCCTTTTTTCTGCTCATCTCCAGTCTGCTATTAAACCTATCGAGTAAATTGTTCATTTCAGATACTGTATTCTCAGGTCTGGAATTTCCATTTGGTTATTTATTATAGTTTCCATTTATCTTCTGCTGTTTCCCATCTGTTCATTTATGACCATATTTCCTTTACATCTTGGAGCTGCACAAAAGTTCTTGTCTGCTATTTTCAACATCTTGGTTTATCCTAGGTTGATTTCTATTTATTGATGATTCTCCACCCCCATTCTGTTATGGGACACATTTGCCTGCTTCTTTGTATGTCTAGTTCTTTTTTAATGTGTAATGGACATTGTGATGTTATTGAGATTGCAAATTTTATTGTCTTCTTTTAAATAGTGTTGAATTTTATTCCAGCAGTTAATTTTATGTCAGGTCAGATTGAATCTTGTAAGGAGTGTTTTCTGGTTTTTTTTTTTTTTTTAAAGATTTTTATTTATTTGACAGAGATAGAGACAGCCAGTGAGAGAGGGAACACAAGCAGGGGGAGTGGGAGAGGAAGAAGCAGGCTCCCAGCGGAAGAGCCTGACATGGGGCTCGATCCCAGAACTCAGGGACCACGTCCTGAGCCGAAGGCAGACGCTTAACGACTGAGCCACCCAGGCGCCCCTCTGGTGTTTTTTTTTTTTTTTCTTTAGTAAACTTTTTAAAATAAACTTTTTAAAAACTTTATTTCTAGTACAGTTTTTAGGTTCATACGAAAATTGAATGGAATGACAGAGTTTTCATAATGCACAGTCTTCCTCACTATCAACTTCCTGCACCAAAGTAATACATTTGTTACAATTGACACATTAATATTACCCATAGTCCATAGTTTATATGAAGCTTCTCTCTTGGTATTATGTATTCTGTGGGTCTTGACAACTATATAATGACATGTATCCACCACTATAGTATACAAAACAATTTTACTGCCTAAAAATCCTCTCTGCTGTGCTGATTCCTCCCTCCTTCCCTAGGAATCACTGATCTTTATAATATTTCCATAGTTTTGCCTTTTCCATAATTTAGTAGAGGTGGAAGCATAGAATGTGTAGCCTTTTTAGATTGGCTTCTTTCACATGGTAATATGCATTTAAGGTTCCTCTATATCTTTTCATGGCTTGATAGTGCATTTCTCTCTAGTGCTGAAAAACAATTTATTTATCCATTCACCTCCTGAAAAACATCTTGGTTGCTTTCAAGTTTTGACAGACGGTCCTCTACTTAAAATGGTTTGACTTTTCGATTTTTCAGCTTTAAGGTGATGTGAAAGCAATGAGCGTTCAGTAAAAACCATACTTTGAATTTGAGTTTTCATCTTTTCCTTGGCTAGTAATATGTGGTATGATGCTCTGATGCTCTCTCATGATGCTGCAGCAAGCCACAGCTCCCAGTTAGCCATATGAGCATGAGGGTAAACCATTGATGCTTATAACCAGTCTGTACCCATACAGCCATTCTGTTTTTTACTTTCAGAACTGTATTCAATGAATTATAGGAGGTATTTCATACTTTATTATCAAATAGTCTTTGTGTTAGATGATTTAGCCCAGCTGTAAGTGTTCTGAGCGTCTTTAAGGTAGGCTAGGTAAAGCTATCATGTTTAATAGGTTAGTAGTATTAAATGCACTTTTGACCCAATGATATTTTCAACTTCCAGTGAGCTTATCAGGATATCCCCATTATAAGTCAAGGAAGAGCTGTATGAATAAAGCTACTTCTGTCTTCTGAAGGAGATTGAAAAGAATTGGTATAATTTCTTCCTCAAATGTTTGGTAGAATACACCAGTGAACCCATCTGGAAAAGAATTATTTAGTAAACATTGTTAGAATGGCTGTAGAGTTGCCCCTACTCTAAGACTAGACTAGCCCCACTTCTAAGGCCTGTCCTTTCTGGGGTGTCAGCGGAGTATCTGGATATTCAGTGAGGTCTCCCCACTGATTCTGGTAGGGACATTCTATGTCTCCGAGCTCTGCACATTTTCAGGAGTCTCTGTATAGCCCCCAAACTCCCAAACAGCTGTTTTCTGCCTGGTCTTGTAGAGTCTTGTCCTGGTGCCCTGGGTATATGCAGCTTAGTCTTTAGATAAATACTTTCAGAGTCTTGTACAAATTTCTGGAGTTCGGCTCTTTAAAGCTCCATTCTCTCTGGTATCCCACTCTTAAAATTCCAGTTACTTCAGCTGTTCCAAACTCTAATCTTTGCTTTCCCAGTTCAGTGAGATGGATGTGCTCTGCTGGCCACCTCCCTGTGCCACAGTCTATAAAGTGTCTTCAGACAGACCGTGGACAACTGTGGGACTCATCTCACGTAATTCCCCTCTCTCTCGAATCATAATCCTGCACTGCCTATTGTCTAACGCCTAAAATTAGCTGCCAAATATATTATGCCCAGCTTTATAATTGTTTATGGTGGGAAAAATACTCTGGTACCAATCACTCAATTACAGCTGAGAGCAGAAGTCTCGTTTGTTTGTTTTTTTTCCCCAAAAATGTCTTTGACCAGGTGTTAAGTGCACATATGTAGGAAAAGATTCCATCAGGCCTAGCACAGAAAAGCTGCTGGAGCTTTGTGAGCTGAATGGAGATTCCAGAGGTTATACAGTGCCCTGGAAACAGGAGTTCTGGCCATCCAGAGTGGGAAGAACCCATTGAATAACTATAGGCACTCCTTTGAGATTCCTAGAAGATCCATGCCTTAGGAGTGGGGGCTACTCTATCCCCAGAGTCAGGGTGGAAGGTTGGGTTTTAAAAATTAGTTTCCACTTGTCTTGTGCAGAACAAAGAAAACTGGCATTGTTCAGGGATCTTTCTGTTAAGTTGGCTTGAATAAATTGGTTTACATTAAATAGTGTAAGTTAATGCCAACTGGGTGCCTAAATATAGAGTTAGCACTAAAAGTCTTCAGCATACCTTCCCTGTGACTTATTAAAGGAGGAGGATTTACAAAGAGAATCTCTTCCTGTGTTGTTTTTCCCCCCTATCATGACCACTGGCCATACTTTATGTTTCCAGATCTGGAAAAATCCCTCCAGTGCTGAAAGACTAATACCCTTTGTCATCTTAATTCCCAGGGCCCCATAAGCACAATGAATTGTTCACTGTATAATTTATACATTTAAAAAAATTAAAATGTTCTGCTAGTATTAAAAATATTTGTTTTTAAAAGAATATGAGGAAATATTTTAAAGCCTTTTATCAAGAGTATTTGTCTCACTACATGTAAGTATCTGTGATCTCGTAGAACTAGAACGCCTAGGTTTTTAGAAGGTTGAATACAGTATTTCTATGATAGTAAACATTGTCTGAGTCTTAAAGGGAGTATGCTGCATACTGGATTTGAAATAGGAGAGGAGGCAAAGCACATACTCTGTTTTCTGAAATGTTTCCATTCTTCTATCAGTTCTGTCTTTCACGGGTCATCTAACACACGCTCCCCTGGATGACTCTTAAACTGTCACATGTCAAAGAAAAGTAGATGCAAGATAAGGAAATCAACTTGCATTATTTGAAGTTGGCTAGACTTTCCCTATGAAGCTTTTTTGCATCTTTAATTTCTAACTGCATTTTATATTTCTACAATAGTAAAGGACAGGAAGAGCCATGAGTGAATGATAATTTATGAAGAAAATACTCAAGAATATTTCATGGAGAAACCACTTGGGAATAAATTTAAAGTTTAATGTAGAATATGCAATGTGCAGTTTCATTGCTATAGAAGCTGTAGTCCACAGACAAGGTTTCATCTGGAAGGACTTTTTAAAAATAGTTGTGAGATAATTTTAGTGCTTTGGGACCAAAAAAAAAAAAAAAAGAGCAGTTTGAATCAGCAATTCTTCAGAAGTTTGTGGTAGAGTAATAATAAAAATGTGGATTCTGACCTCAAAAAAGCTGACTAGCATGAATGAGTGCTTATATTCCTTTTTAAAAATCTCATAAATTTTAGGTAAAAATGTAATGGCCCAAACAATATTTCTTTGAATTTGAAACAGACTGTTTATACAATTCAAATAACTTGTCTAAAAATTCAGTTAGATAACTTCTTTAAAAATGGAGCTAATATTTTTCTGGCATCAAGTGCTTGACAATTAGCACAGTCAGTCCTGGGGTTCTCTTGCCTCTTCTACTCATGACTACCAGAAGGGTGGTGCATGTCATCTCAGCTTTCAGCAGATAAAAACTGGATTTCTTAAAGACATGGACTTCATATGCTTTTTCCCATACTCTCAACACCCAGCACGGCTAGCACAGTGCCTGGTACATGATGGTTGCTTAGAAAATGTTTTTGGAATGACAAAATCAATGCCTCTACTTTAATGCCAAAGACATTATAATGGGGACAATATGGAAATTTGTTCATTATTTCCTCCCCTAAACATAGGTGACTTGTATTTTTAGAATATGGTATTAACTCTTTAGTACTTTCCTAAGCAAAAAGCTGGGGAAGAATGTAGGCAAAATTCAGAATTATAGATCATAGCAGTTCTTGCAGAAATTTTTCTTACAGGGGCACCTGAGTGGCTCAGTTGGTTAAGTGTCTGCCTTCGGCTGAGGTCATGATCCCAGGGTCCAGGGATCAAGCCCCGAATTGGGCTCCCTGCTCAACGGGGAGCCTGCTTCTCTCTCTGCCTCTGCCTGCCACTCTGCCTACTTATGCTCTCTTGCTCTCTCTCTCAAATAATTAATAAATTCTTAAAAAAAAAAAAAAGGAATTTTTCTTACATAAGTCTACTGGCTAGAGGAATTTAAAAAATATTTGAACTCCATAGGTTATTTGGGACCTTTTATCTTGCAGGGCATTTTGGTAGAATAGCTGTTCTAATTTATATGTTTTAATGACTTCATAATAATAGTTCACATTGGTGACTGTTCCATGATTTATTTGTATCAGTCCCCTGAGAGTATATTTTTAGATTGCACGTGTGTGCACACACACACATGCAACACACATCATACCTTTGAACATATCTTTCTATTCCCTTAGAACAAATTCTTACATGTGAAGATGCTACATTATATTATATACACTTCTTGTACCATTATTATAAGGATTAAATTAGATAATATTATAAAAGCCTTATAACAATGCTCGACAGTAAAATCTCAAGGGTTTTTGGTAGTAAGTTTATTGCTGGTTGTTTTTATTGTCTTAGTCTTCCCACTAGATCTTGAGTCCCTTGATAAAATAACTGCTGCAGTTAGAAAAACATCAGAGGGGCGCCTGGGTGGCACAGCGGTTAAGCGTCTGCTTTTGGCTCAGGGCGTGATCCTGGCGTTATGGGATCGAGCCCCACATCAGGCTCCTCCGCTATGAGCCTGCTTCCTCTCCCACTCCCCCTGCCTGTGTTCCCTCTCTCGCTGGCTGTCTCTAACTCTGTCGAATAAATAAATAAAATCTTTAAAAAAAAGAAAAGAAAAACATCAGAGATCCCAACTCCAAGTGGCTTGAACAATGAGTAAATTTATTATTCTTTATTGAATAGTAAGGACATTTCATGACAGGAAGGTCAAAGGTGGGATGAGTTCAGAACTGGCTAATACAAAATCTCAAGAGTATCATGAAGAACTAAATTGTGGCCCTGTGTGCTACCTGCCATCCTCAGTGAGTCACCTTTGTCCTCAGGCCAGGCCTAGTCACTGATACAGTGCTTCCCCTGACTCCAGTAGTCATATTTGAATGAAAAGAAGAAAAGATCCAGCTCTTCATAAGGGTCTATATTTAACCTCTTTTAACCTCTCAGTAAGGAAGGCTTTTCCTAAAGTCCCCAGCAGATTCACCCTCATATTTCATTTGCCATCATTGAATAAGTAGAATGGGACCACCAAGATTGGCTTAGACCATTATTTTTTGTAACTTTTGATCTGATACACAGTAGGAAATACATTTTATACCATGACTAAGATACCCATCACCCATATATTTGTGTATATGTATATCTTTCACAATTAAACATAATTCAAAATAAAAGCATCTCCAAATAATGCCCATATACATGATAAAGTTAAATACTATTTTATTTATAATTAAATGTTTTAACCCTCAAATACAAAAAAAAATTAGGAAGATTTAATTCAATGTATAGTTACAAGGTTCATGAATTTGTTCCAGTCTAGAATATATGAGGACAGTGAGCATATATGATACACTATTGAGCCTATTCTTTTAAATTTTGATTGAATCAAAATTAAAAATACTTTTGCACATTAATAGGTCACTGTGAGTGGTAAAATAATCTTAGTCATAATTCATACAGACAAGACTCCTGAGTGAATTTTATACTCAAGGAGTTGGGATATACAGTGCTGGCATATCAGGGGTTAGGATCATTGGGAACCATTTTGGAAGCTGCCCAGCACAGAATATAAAAAGGTAAGACAACTAAATGCAGTGTGTGATCCTGGGTTGAATTTTGGATGGGGAAGAAAAAATGCTGTAAAGTAGAATTGGGATAATTGATGAAATTTGAGTATGGGCTATACATTAGATAATATTACATGGATGATAACTTTTCTACAGAAGCTTTGATTATTCTATTTTGATCTTTTTCTAAATAATTCAAATAATAATTTAATTTATAAATGTCACTGGATAAAAAGATCAATGTACAAAAAGAAATTGCAGTTCATGCTAGCTGAAAAATCATAAAGGAAATAAATAAAAATATTTACAAAGCAAAACATACCACATACCTAGAAATAAATTAAACAAAGATATTCAAGACCTCTACAATTAAACTATAGTGGTATGTAAGACGATGTCTTTGTTATTTGGAAATATACACTGAAATATTTATTTGAAGGAAAGCTAAGAAGATTCCTTGCAAGCTTTTTTCTGAATTTGAGATTACTTCAGAATATTAAGTTTAAAAATGCCAAAAGAGAGTTTTTCACCTGAAAAAAAAATATGTACTTGGCTCTTGAGTTCACATATACTAAATGCATCATATGTATATCATGGTGTTTAATCCTTCTAATATACTGTTGGATTTTTGTTTGCTAGTATTTTGTTGAGGATATTTGTACCTATCTTCACAGGGAATATTTGTCTATAGTTTTCTTTCCTGATGTTATCTTTGTTTGGCTTTTACTTCAGGGTAATGTTGACCTCATGAGTTCGGAAGCGTTTCCTTCTCTTCTATTTTCTGGAAGAGTTTGAGAAGGATTAGTGTTAATTCTTTTTAAATGTTTGGTAGAATTCATCAAGCTCTGGTCCTAGACTCTTCTTTATTAGGAGATTTTTGGTTACTGATTGAATCTCTTGTTGTAAGTCTGTTCAGATTTCGTTTCTTCTTGAGCCCATTTTTGGCAATTACTCTGTTTCTAGGAATTTGTCCATTTTTTATTCCTTTGCAGTTTATATTGAAAAGAATGCATTTTTACATTGTATAAATACATATAATTCAGTTTTATATGAAGTTATATTTAAACTATACAAAATAAACCTGTCATAAAACTGCCTTCCGTTGCCTTGCATATCTGACCTAAAATACATTTTTCATGCTGATATTTTGAGCATTCCAGTTGCTTCACAGCCTTACCAATACTTGATATTTTCAATCTTTTGCGTTTTAGCCATTTTGGTAGGGATATTCCAAGTGTTTTTGTTTGGTTTTTAATTTTGCAGGTTTTGTACTGTCATCTATAAGAACATTACTATCAACAATACATCTGGGGTCAAACATTTTTATTGTTTTGTGTATTTGTAAATCGTTTTTAAATTAAGTTTATTTTCAAGTCTTAGAGTTATTTTTTTCTATTTAAAATGTGCCTCGAGTCAGATTGAATAGAGTTAGCACTTTCTTTCCTTTTTGTCACTGTTAACACTTCCAAATCTGGTAATGAGCTTGCTTCATTATTCTCTTTCTTCAAAGTTTACAGTGAGTCTTTTTTTTTTTTTTTACGGTTTATTTATGTATTTATTTGAGAGAAAGAGAGAGTGCAGGGTGGAAGGGACAGAGGGAGAGGGAGAGAGACAATCTAAAGCAGACTCCTTGCTGAGCATGGAGCCTGATGTGGGGCTTGATCTCTCAATCCTGAGATCATGACCTGAGTCAAAATCAAGAGTCAGACACTCAACCGACTGAGCCACCTGGGCGCCCTGAAGTTTATAATGATTCTTAAGGTCAACTTGTGCTAACTCAGTTAAAATATTGCTGTAATTTGAAAAATATTATAATCAATACATCCTTTCTGAAAAAGACACTGAAAGTTTATAACTAAACTTCGTTGTAAGAATCAGAGCTTCGCCATCGATGATAAACTTCTCAACTTTTTTTGATATTTTGCTTCATAAATCTGTAAAGTTACTCTTTAACCTCTCCATCAATCAGTGACCATCATTTTATCAGAAGATCCAATGAGATTTCCATGAACAAAAAACATGTTCCTGGCCAATTTATGTATTCCTCTCACATGATACTCTCAATTGGTTGCATTATTTATTGCACTGTTCATTCCAGGTTGAGAGTACGTACAACGTACTCGATGTGGTCTATTTCTTTCTTGACTTTTTTATGGCGGTGGCAAGCCACCAAATTAACTTTACGACCCTCTTATCGGTCAGAACCCTCAGTTTGAAAACCACTGATTTTACTGTTATTATCATCTGCTGGAGTAGAGCCAGCCTCCCCAAATCATATGGCCTTCCAGAGGTGGGGTAGGTGCATGAAACACAGCCAGGCTTCTGTTGGGAAGGAGGAAAAGAAGGTTGGAGGCTAGAGGTAGGATAGGCAACCAAGACTGTCCAGCTACAGGGACTGCTTACTACTTACTTAGCTATCCCAAGCGTCTGTGTGATTTGACATATGTGGAGTTGTTTGCCTTTATTCTAATGGCTCCCAACTATTACTTTTAGTTTTGTCTATTTGTTCATAGTTTTGTCTCTTTCCTCAGATATTTTTCTTGTTGCTATCATTGTGCTTGCCACTACGTTGTCCACCGTCTCCTACCCTCTCATTTTTAAAAGCCCCCTTTTCATTTTACTGCTTCTCATCTACTTACACCAAGAAAAGATTATCTAGCTTCTTAAATGCTGCGGCTCAAAAGAAATGAGGCTCTTGGGGCACCTGGATGGCACAGTCCATTGAGTGACCAACTCTTGATTTCAGCTCAGGTCATGATCTCAGGGTTGTGAGATTGGGCTCCATGTCAGGCTCCACACTCAGCGCAGAGTCTGCTTGGGTTTCTCTCTCTCTGTACCCCCCCCCCCAATAATAAAATCTTTTTAAGAAAAAGTAATCAGGTTCTCAGCAAGGTCTTAGGTTTTTCTTCATGATCCTTTTCATGATTATGTTTGCTTGTTAGGATTTTTTAAATTATGTCCGTGGTTTTTAGCTGTGGCCTAAATAACCAACTAGGTTATCTCTGAAATATGAAAGTACTCCTGCACCCTTCAGTCTTTCAGAACAAAACTTCTACTCTAATTAAAAGATAATAACATAATCACGTACCTAGGGACTCTGTTTACTATATGGTTTCCCTGGGAGTTTAAGGTTATCAAACCTAACCTTGTTTTCTTGAGACACATGGAGAGGGATGCTGACCCACAGTTTCACATCTGGGAACAACAAGTAGAGGATCTTTAATTTTAGAATTATGAATAACATCAAGTATATTATGAGGTACTCATCAGCCAACAAATATTTACTTTCAAATACTGTATTTTATAAATTCTAAGATGCATTTTCTTAAATTTTAACATCTCTGAAATCAGGAAGCTTCTTAACAATTAACGGTGTCTTACAGTTGCTGTTGGCCCCGTGGCAAATCATGGTGTAGTTTCTGTGTGGACTTGATTGTTAATCTTGGAGTCATGACTGAACTGCAAACCCTTCACTGTTTTAGTCAACAAACATCATGGTGTAGTTTCTGTGTGGACTTGATTGTTAATCTTGGAGTCATGACTGAACTGCAAACCCTTCACTGTTTTAGTCAACAAACTGTTGAACGATAAAACATTTAAGGACCTTTAAGGAAAGAATAGTTTTGTTGTTGTCCAAAATCTCTTCTGTTGATACTTTCTGTTAAGATTAAGAGAGAACAACTATCAAAGCTTACAGAATGAGCATCGGAAGCTTTAAAGAAAATCTCGGAGACTAGACTATTACTCTCTCAGGAAATGCTACATTGCCTAGGATCTTAAGAGTGTAAAGGACAATACTGAATGGAAACACTTGGACATCTAAGACTCTGAGTAAAAAAAGTAGACCAGAAGAGTTGAATGCTGAATGTGAAGAAATTTTAGGAATACCTTAACCAGTTTAGATTGCTTATATTTCCCTTTTTATCTATGCATGATGGATGATTTAAGAACTTTCTAAATAAGTCTGAAAGAATTCTTTCAATATTTAAAAAATAAAAATTTCAAGTAATAAAGCATTGTGTCATAATTTAATAGGCAGTGTATTTCTTTCTTAGTGGTACATAAAATAACAGTGCATCTTACAAGCAATAGTATCTTCAATGGGATGAAACATGGGACTTTGATTTACTGTCAGACTTACTATTAGTGTACTGCTTCCTACTATAATTTACTCTCTCTTCTCTTAAGAAGAACTAAGGGATAATATACACATGTAAGTGAAGATAACACTGCCAGGCACTGTGTGAATGATGGAGACCAGTATGTCTCAAAGTGTGTTCCTGGAACCAGCAGCAAAAGCTTAATCGAATGCAAATTCTCAGGCACCCCCCCCCCAGACCTACTGAGTCAGAAACTCTGGATATAGGCCTGGCAGCCTGTGTTTTAACAAGCCCTACAGGTGATTTTGAGGGCAAACTAAGGTTTGAGAACCACTGCTCTGATAGAATTCTGGGACAGCAAAAACTCCTGGTGCTGTATATTGAAGTTAGGTGTATGAGTGATTTAGAGAGTAAGAAAACAGATTCCTTAAGTTCAGCTCAATTCCATACTAACCGTATGTTTAAGAAAAATGAAAAAATTTAATATGCTCTGTCTCCAGCCAGCTACCAGTAATGTAGGTATGTAATGGAATTGTCCAAAAACTGCATGTCCTTCACTTTGGGTTGACATTTGATCTTTGTCTTTGTAGCACGATGTATCTCAGACTTTACTCAAGGCAACACTGGACAGTGTTGTCGAAGAATGTGTCAGCTTTGTGGGAGTGGATATTAACATCTGTTCAGAAGTTTTGTTAAGGTGAGACAAGAGGTCTGTGGCTGAAGATCACAGAATCTTAAGTTTAACTGACTGTTCAGTTCAAATTTAGCTAAAATAAGGAGACATGTGTAAAGTTGTCAAGTATAGAAAATCTACGAGTTCTTACATTGCTTGAGCTAATCAGTTTGAGGGGAAGACATCATTTAAGAAAAGAATTGTAACAATTCAAATTATCGTTTTTAATACTGCAAATCTAAAGTGAAGAACATATGGTAACCATTGAGTGTATTAGTGTTGTTAATAGAATTTAAATAAGGTTAACATGGAAAAGAGCTGTAGGTATTTTTCACTAGTTCAGTCTCATGCATACATCTGTCAAAGCTGGCAGTAACCAAAAGATAAATTCTGAGGGTTCAGGGTATGGTTACCATATTTTCACCTTGATTCTGCAAGTCACATATCAAAATCCTTATCGTACGATAATCACACCTTATATACTCTGTCCTGTTTTACCGTGGTTTTAGAAGAACTGTTTTTTTCATTCATAGTTTTGCATTTATTACATAAGTCTGCTGATGCAGCATGAAATTCTGGACCTCTGTTAAAGATCTGGACTCTTTTGCTTTGAGACTAGTGTAGCAGAAAATATTCTTTACATTTTAAGGTGTTGTTTTTCTACCACAGCTACAAACATTCCATAATTTCATGTATGGAATTCAATAATAGAATTAAAAATCTCAAATTATAGTTTCTAAATTAACACCAAGCAAACTACCTAATAATATGGTTTTTATATTTTTATACTAACCATGACATTCATGGATAAGTACTTTTCTGTAGTTCAAGTCTTTAAGTTAATGAGAACAGGCTGATAAAAAAAAAATAGGGTAGTACAATGCAACTGTAGCTGTTGTAACTTTTGCTGCTAACTCACTTTGTAAACTAAACAGGAATAGGCAGAATTATTACTTGATTCAGAAATACAAGAAATGTGAATAATATAGAACTGTGAGGAACAGTTCTTTTTCTTGTACCAGTGTTAACCAGTTTACCAGCATCTTTATGACAGCTACTGGCTTTATCATTACTCTGCATTCTCTTGTCCTTGTCTCCTCTTGGACAACTCTGTCCCCTTTGTCTCTTTTATTTAACTCCCTTTTGGATTAACAACTTAGAGCCATATAACAGTATGTAACTGTGATTGTTTTTATGATCCAGATGCTTTATATCATTGACTTTTCAGATGAGGTCTTTTCTTTGAATATTATTAGAACTATTGTGTCTGCCACATTACTCATTTCATTTGTTTTTTCTAGGCATATTGCAGGACTCAATGCCAACCGAGCCAAAAATATTATTGAATGGCGAGAGAAAAATGGGCCCTTCATCAATCGAGAACAGCTAAAGAAAGTGAAAGGTCTGGGTCCAAAATCTTTCCAACAGTGTGCTGGCTTCATCAGAATCAACCAGGATTATGTTCGAACATTTTGCAGGTGATTAGTAAAGTGTCCACTCTGGGTTCTATTATCAATCTCCTCTTTTACTGTTGCCCCTCCTGCTCACTGGCCTCAATCCTAGGTGTCCATTTGTTCATTCTTTCCTTCAACATGTGTTGACTCTCTAATTTTTGCTAGGTAGGCACTGGGAATCCAGCAGTGAACAAATCAACAATTCCCTGCTCTCACGAAGTTAAATTTTAGTATGTGAGACAAATAATAAATAAACTAGTAAAATAAATAGTTTCAGATGTAGTAAATTATACAAATTAAAACAGAGAGATGTGACACTGTCTTGGGGAACACTATGAGTTTATTACGCTTTATATGAATTATTCACTGAAAAGTTATTTGAGCCAAATTTTAAATGAAATGAAGGAGCTAAGCACACAGGGATTGGAAGGAAAGCATTGTAGGCAGAGCATACAGTACGTGTGCAGGGTCCCAAGCATGACCAAATGTGGTGTATTCAGGAAATGAAACTAAGGCCAGTGTGATTGGAACATCACAAGTAGGATTTGTACAAGATGAGGTGACACAGAGGACTTCACAATGGCCACTTTACATTGACAGCTGTTTCCCTAAGTGTAGTTGGGCCTCCCCACTCCCTCCTCCCTGAAAACTGACCAAAGAATAATTATCAGTTGTGTAGATTAAGAACTAAATTCTTGCCCTTAATTTCTAATCCTGGTAGCACAAAAGCAAAGAAATTGGGTAAACTTCCTAGCATTTAACATCATGAAACAATAGTGGTTTTTTTTTAAGATTTATTTACTTATTTTAGAGAGAGAGAGTGGGAGTGGGGGGGAAGGGCAGTGGGCGAGGGAGAGAGAGAATCTCAAGCAGACTCCCTTCTGAGAGTGGAGCCAATGCGGAGCTCAGTCCCAGGACCCCAAGATCATGGCCTGAGCCAAAATCAAGAGTTGGCTGCTTAACCGACCAAGCCACCCAGGCGTCCCGAAAGAGTAGTTACTGTGTATTTGCTACTTTGGGACTAACTGTTTCATTCATATTTTTTTTTCTTTTGACAAAGCTATAATAAAGGTAATATGGAAAAATAATCTTTATTCTGCAAAAGACTAATAAGGGAAAACCAGCCCTGCTGGATGATAATAATAATAATAATATAAAATTATAGTTGTATAACCATTCAGTTTTGATGTAGAACTGGAGGAGAATAGAGTCTGAAATTCACCAAAACATAGGCAGAACTTAGTTTATGATAAAGGAGAAGTTTCAAACAGTGGGGAAAATTGATTAGCTATCCAACAAGTAGTATTATGACAACTGGAAGGAATTGGATATGCATAGGGGAAGCTATACTTCCACCTCATATCTTATACCCAAATAAAACCCAGATGGATCATAGACTTAATAGAAGAAGTGACACTGTGAAAGTACCAGAAGAAAACATGGGTAAGTTTTGCAGAACATTGGAGTGGTAGAAGGCCTTTTCTAAGTAGACGACAAAGCCTAGAAGCCAGAAATGAAAAACAATGGAGGATAAAATAATCCCATGTTTCTTAGTTTATGTTTTTTGAACACTTGGTTAGAAAATTCATGCAATATACAAAAGAATAAAATGAAAAGTAAAGGGCACCTCAACCTCTCATTTCAAAATAGTTTCTTACATACTGCTTTCTGAAAGTAAATTTATACTTAGATCAGTTTGGATGTTTATTATATAAAAATGCATACAGAAGGGATTGTGCTGTCCAACTATTTGAAACTTGCTTTATTTGTTTCAGTAATATATCTAGTACTTCTTTCCACATATTACATATAGATGTTTATCATTATATACAATGTCTGCATAATATTTAATTTATGGGTAGACTACAACCTAATGTAATCAGTGCCCTTTGGTGAACATTTGGGTTGTTTTTAAAGCCTTATGTTTTTTCAACTAATAATGAAGTACTTGAAAATTCATGACTGTTACATCTTCTTGATAGATCATACCTGTATTCAGAATGGACTACTGCTGTCTCATTGAGTGTTTTTTGCTTTGAAATCTGTTTTGTTTGTTAGCAGTGTTGCTACATTTGCCTTTTCAGTACGTTTGGTGTTTTTTTTTTTATTTTTGAACTTTCTATGACATTTAATTTTTGATATGACTCTTATAGACCAGTAGATTTCATGGTTTTGTTCAACTTTATATTCCTACCTTCACATTTATTACGTTTATTGATGTGTTTGGACTTAATCATATATCTATTATATATTTTCTCATCATCATACTTTCTGATTTCCTTTCATGCTGTTTGTTGGATTTCTCAGCTAACAAGTTTTCCCACCTCATTTTTATCTCCCCTTAGTGATTTCAAGTTGTATGTCTTTTTCTGGTGATTATCCTTAAGTGTCGCTTAGCCTGGCCTCTGCAGTTAACAGGTGTCTCTGTCCTCCTCCTGGAGAAGACTAACACCTAAGGACTTTTCCCAGCCTTCTTCCCTTCAACTGTATGTTGCATGAGGAGATGACCTAGGATTTTAATTTTAGTTTCAGACTGTCCTTAATATATGTTTCCATAATTCATGAGCAGTCAATAAGTTTTTATAGTCTTTTTGCTCATCACTGTTTCTTGTAGCCCACATTATCACTTTTCTTGAATTTGTTGTTTTTGTTGGAGTATATTCTTAAGAAATTCTTTTCAGAGAGTGTATATTATCTGGGTTCTACTTTAGTCCTTACAAGTCTCAAAATGATTTTAATTTGCCCTCCTATGTGAATGCTAGTTTGGTGAGGTATGTGATTCTAGATTTAAAATCATTTTTTCTAGACAAGGCAAGAGACAACAATTGTTGGAGAGGATGTGGAGAAAGGGGATCCCTCCTACATTGTTGGTGGGAATGCAAGTTGGTACAGCCACTCTGGAAAACAGTGTGGAGGTCCCTTAAAAAGTTAAAAATTGAGCTACCCTATGATCCAGCTCACCCTTCAAAAAAATTGTATTTCACGGTTTCCACTGTTCCACTGTGTTAAATTTTAAACGCATATAAAAGCTCCAAATGGTCACGTAGAATGACAGAATTGAAGTAACTTGAGTTCTGTTCGTCTTTATCCTGATCACTGCTCTATCGTGTTCTTTTGAATCCACTGTTCAAACGTAGGAATATGTGTTTCCACAGAGGTGGAGACAAGAACTCTGCGTGAAGCCAGCTCGAATGATTCTGAATTAACAACTTACTCTCTGGGACTATGGACTATGAGAAACAAACTGAGGGCTACAGAGTGGAGGGGGGTGAGGGGAATGGGATAGGCCGGTGATGGGTAGTAAGGAGGGCACATATTGCATGGTGCACTGGGTGTTATACACAACTAATGAATCATCGAGCCTTACATCGAAAACCGGGGATGTACTGTATGGTGACTAACATAATATAATAAAAAATCATTATAAAAAAAAAATCATTTTTTCTCAGAACTTTTAAGATACTGGTTCACTGTGTTCTGGCAACTGATGTTTATCAATGAGAAATCTGATGCCAGTCTGATTTTAGTTCCTTTTGAGGTAATCTGTTTTATATTTCTCTCTTGATTCTTAAATCATATTCTAAAGTTGCCCCATAATATGTCAAACCTGAGTCTTTTTCCGTTCATCTTATTTTGTACTCAGTAGGTTCTTCTAATTTAAGAGCTTGTGATTCTCTCCAGTTTGGGGAAATCGTCTTCTTTCTCCTTCTCCTTTTTCTTTTTATTTAATTTACCTCCCCTTGTTTTTCTCTCCTCTCTCCTACAATGCCAGTTATATAGGCCAAATCAGTTCGGAATGTTTTTAGCTTTAAGTAACAGGAAACTCTATTAACAGTGTTTAAATAAATACGTGATAATTTCAATGAGGTGAATGGTCAGAATGTGGGTGCTGTTTGTGTGTATTTGACTGCAGAGAAATAAGCACATTTTAAAGACTTCTTTTCTTCCTACCCTTCCCTCCCCTCCCACTCCTTGCCTCTTCAAATGGTTACAGTAGTCAGCAAACTGAATCTGCCGGTCAAGTTCAGGGAGTTGCTGTGACATCTTCAGCAGGTGTTGAGGTCACAAATGAGAAGCAGGGCAAGAAGAAGAGCAAAACTGCAGTGAATGTTGTGCTGAAGCCAAATCCTTTGGACCAAACTTGTATTCACCCGGAATCGTATGACATAGCGATGAGGTAAGTCTGAGGCCTACGTGAGAATTCTCCATGCCCAGAGTGAGTTCCCTACAGCAAATGGCCTTTGTTTTGGCACAATGGAGACTGAAAAATATGACCATGTTTAACATGACAACATTTTTCAGAAGTTCCGCATTGCTGAGTTATGTGGCACATTATTTTATTTCAGTGAGGAATGAAACCATTACTCCTGGAGCAGTGTCAAGCTAATAAACCCTGGTACTAATGGTGAAGTGTGTGTAATGGAAATTGCATGGCACTCTCCTCTGTTTGTTTTGGAAATTAACGAGACACAAATGACTAGCACCTGGCCTAAAGCTTGTGCTTATCTAAAGATAAAGCCCTTCTGAAAGTAAACAGCAAGCTATCAGATTTCTTAAGAAATATTGCCCTGCTAAGTTATTAGAGTCTAAGAAATGATGTACTTTTAATGAGCATGCATTACACAGAATGATATGGGGGAGGTTTATTGAGTATAAGGGAAAGTTTAAGGCATTGAAAGAAAAAAAATTTAATACTACATTTAATTAGTTAAATTTTTTTGATTAGTTCAAAAACAGTGTCTTCCTACATCACTAAATATTTTCAGACTTTTAGTGAGTTAAATGACAGTGGATTTAAAAATGGTGAATATTTTAACTTTCATTGAATCTAAAATGAGATTTTTTGCTAGTTTTGAAAAAATTTCTGTTCGATTATTTTAATAAATGTGATTTCTTCCCTTTCATTTAGAGAGAGAGCTCAAGGGGGTCGGGGCAGAGGGAAAGGGAGAGAGAGAATCTTAAGCAGGTTCCACACCCAGTGCGAAGCCCAACATGGGGCTCAATCTCACGACCCTGAGATCTTGACCTGAGCCGAAACCAAGAGTCAGACACTTAACCGACTGAGCCACCTAGGCGTCCCTTGTTTCCTTTCTTTTAAAAGTGTTTAAAATTATAGACTATAGCACATCATAGAGAACTTAGGAAAAAGAAAAAAAAGAAGTAAAAAATAATACTCTGTCAACATCAAAACAGTGGTACCTGTTTTTCCCCCAGCATTTTGTTATGGAAAAATTTAAACATATAGAAAAATTGAAGAAAAAAGTTTACAATGAATTCCTATATACCCACACCTAGATTTTATCGTTAACATTTACTATGCCTGTGTTTCTACTTATCTATCTATCTGTTTATTCATCAGTCCATCTTATTTTATGCATTTCAAAGAAAATTGCAGACATCAGTACACTTTCAACTAATGTTTCAGTATGCATATCATTAAATGGAATTCTATAATTCTTAACAGTATTTTTTCTTTTGAGGTAAAATTCACATACAATTAAATTTTAAGTGTATATTAGCAAAGTTTTGGCAAATAAATACCTACATCAGTGTAACCCAAACCCCTCTCAAGATTTAAAAAAAAACAAAAAACCAAAAAAACAACCTTGCCATCATCCTAAAACCTTCCCTTATGCCTGCCCCATCCTAGACAATCCCTGCCCCAGCCTCCTAGAGCTAACTGCATGTTCCAATTTTTTTCTACCAAAGAATAGTTTGCCTCCTCTAGGACTTCATATGAATGATACCATACAGTTGTACTCTTGTGTAAGACTTCTTTCAGCATAAAGTTTAGAGATTTTTATCCATGTTGTAACAAGTATAAGTAGTTTGTTTCTTTTTATTGGCTAATATTTCATTGTATGAATATACCATAATTTATTCTCCTTATTGAAGTACCTTTATACTCTTTCCAATTTTTGCCTTTTATGAGTAAAACTGCTATGAACATTCTTGTACAGTTTTTGTTGTTGTTGACATTTGCTTTCATTTTCCTCAGAAAATTACTTAGGAGAGGATTTGCTGGGTCATAATGTAAGTGAATGTTTTAGTTTTCTTAGAAACTCCTAGACTTTACTCCAACATAGTTGTACCATTTTACACTTTCACCAGCAATATATTAGTTCTGGTTACTTCACATCTTCACTATTATTTGATGTTAGTCTTTTTAATTTTAGCCATTCTTGTGTGTGTGGTAGTATCTCTTTGTGGCTTTAATTTGCATTTCTCTGATGACACCGATCACTTTCTCACCGTGGCTCCACTGGCGGTGACGCAGGCGCTTTCTCATGGCCTGTTGGCCATTGGCGTACCTTCTTTTGTGAACTCTGTTCATATCATTTAGCCATTTACTGATTGAGTTGTTTACCTTTTTATTATTGGGTTGTGGGCCTTTTTTTTTTTTTAATGTATTCTGGATACTAGTTTTTTGTCAGTACATGTTTCACAAATATTTTGTCCCAGGTTGTTGTTTACTTCTTTATTTTCTCATTGGTGTCTTTTGATGAGCAGAGATTTTGAATTTTGACAGTATCTACTTTATCAATATTTTCCTTTTGTAGTTACTTCTTTCCCTGTCCTAAGAAACCTTTGCCTACCCGAATCACGAATATATTTCTCGGTGTTTTCTTCCAAAAGCTTGATGGTGTCAGCTTTTACATTTAAGTCTGTAATGCATCTGAGGTTACATTTCAGGTATGATTCCAAAATAGGGATCAGAGTTCATTTTCTTTTTCCATTATGAACATTTACTTATTTTGGCACATGTTAAAAAAACAAACACAACTTTTTTTTTTTTCATCCGTTGCTCAGGTGGCTGTTGAAAATCAAGTGACTATGTAAGTGTGGGTCTATTTCTGGCTCTCTTTTTGTTTCATCAATCTGTTTATCAATTCCGTACTATCTTGATTACTATAGTTTTACGCTAAGTTTTGAAACAGATAGTGTTAAGTCCTCCAAATCTGTTTTTTTAAAAAATATTGCTCTATTCTAGATGATTTGCGTTTTCCTATACATTTTAGAATGAGTTTATCAATATTCATAAAAAAACAAAAAACCTGGTGGGGTTGTGGTTGGGATTACATTGAGTCTGTAAGTGAATGTAGCAACAGCAGTTGTCTTCATAATATCTATTGAGTCTTTTGACCATGAACTTCTATCTTTTCACTTATTTTAGTCTTTCGTTTCTCTCAGAAGTGTTTTAAAATTTCCACTGTACAGGGCTTACATCTCTCTTATTAAATGTATTTTATATTTTTCAACACTATTATAAATTTGTTGCCAATATATAAAAATACAATTCATTTTTGCATAGTAACCTTGTATCCTGCAGCCTTGCTAAGTTCACTGACTAGTTCTAGTAGGTGTTTGTAGATTTTTTAGGTTTTCCTGTATGAACAATTAAGTTATCAGCAAATAGATGAAAGCTTTACTTCTTCTTTTTTAATCTTAATGCTCTTTATTTCTTCTTATCGCTCATTGCAATATCTAGGACCTTTAGTACTGTATTGAAGAGTGGTGAGAGTGGGCATCCTTGTCCTGTTCCCAGTCTTAGCACATGGTTCTCATTTTTTTTAATATAAAAAAATTATGGTCTCATAGTAATTACATTTGTAGTGTTTGTTATTTGAGAAGATGCATATGTGCTGCACATGATTTTATACATTTCTTGCAAAAACTGACATCTCCTTGGGTACTACATTAGCATTTTGTTACATGCAAATCAATGTCCTTTTTTTCAGTGTCTTTTTTAATGTACATTTTTGTTTGTTTTCATAATATAGTTCCAATATAGTTCATAAATTTTTCAACTTGCACTCTAATATGAGCACAATTTTTTTATTTCTGCATATCTCTCTTTTTAAAAACCTCAGTAATATTCCATCACTTGATTGAACTGTTATTTATTAATACCAGTACTAGTAGTGGTTCCTTATGATGGATTCCTAGAAGTGGAATTACTCTGCCAAACGGTTTGAAAGTTTACGTGGCTCTTCATATGCATTGCCAGGTAACATACTAATTTATAATGGCACCAGCAGTGTTGAAGCTTGAGAGATTTTGAATTTCTCCTGGTAAGAAGGACTTTTCTGGCAATTTTTACATGGGCCACTTTCTGCATGTGGAGCATAAAAGCCCTACCAATAACTTCACCCTTCTGTATGCTTCCTTGGGCAGCCTTGTCTCTCAGAAGAAGGGTGCTTGTGGACTATTTCATGGGAAATTCTGTCTACATGAAATTCAATTCCCAACCTTTAAAATCTGGCAACAGAACTAGTAATTTATCTAATTAAACTTACGATCCCCATTATCCACCTTGGAGCTGTGATAGTCATTTCTGGCTTTTAAGCATACTTAGTATAGACATCATAGATATCACTCAACATAGGTAGTTCATACTTTCATATAGTTTTATGCAAGTATCTTCCCAGGGAAGAAAAGCTCATTAAGGTTATGATTAGGTCATCATTGATTTGACCTCAGTTCTATAAAAGTAAGTTCCATTGCAGTAAATTTCATTTTTAGTTACATCAGATAACCAGTAGGAATGTAATGGCTTTCATGTTCCCCTACCATAATGTCACTCCCAGAAATACACCAAGATGTGAAGCCATTAAGTCTTTTTACTTTTGTATTTATGGTATTCTCACTCACATAATATTTTAGAAAACTGAAGTCATATTTTTTAACCTCACTTAGTCATTTAGTGGTTCTTTAAAAAGCCTATCTTTTTAAACTATTTTTATTACTTTTTAAAGTTTTATTTTACCAGTTTTATTTATATGTAGGGATTATCTATTAAATATTAAAGTGCTTTGTTGTGTGAGCTGAAATTTTTTTCTCGTTTACCTTTTTTATCTCCTTGTGATGCTCTTTTGTTTTTGAAATATGAATGTTTAGTTTTTATGAAGTACACCTATTTTTTTGCTTTTATGAAAATTGGTCTTCTCTTAAGATGACTAATCTCTAAGATCAATTCAATATTTCCCATACTTCTTTCGTATTCTTTATGGTTTTGTTTTTTACTCCATGAATTTTATAGTTGATATATTTATAGTTGATTTATTTATTACTTTGAATGTACAGAACACTGTGGTAGGGCCTGAAGAATATAAAAATGAATAGAGGCACTTCATGCTCTCAAGGAATCTACCAAAGTAGGCTAAAACTATTACTCACAAAAAACCCTAATAGAAATCAATAGTCGGTGCCCTTTGTGAAACACAAAGTTGTTCACAGGACAGAGAGGTCATTTCCCGAGGGGGTTGTCTTGTAATAGTAAGGATGACTTAGGGTGTTTGGACTAAGAAACTTTCAGTTTCTGAGATGAACTGCCATTATCTGAGATGAGGAAGACTATGATTGGATCAAGGTTTGGGGAAAAAACCTGCAGTTGCACTGAAGGCCTGTTAGGTTTGAGACATCAGGTAGTTGGATGCATGAGTCTGGAGTGTGGAAGAGCAATTGGACTAAGGATATAAATTTAAGAGTCTTGTGCTTATGCAGGTCCTTAATGCCATGAGATGGGAAGAATTCACCACAGGAGTGACCAAAGTTTAGTTCTTCGACACTTCTTTTAACAGTGAGTTTCCATTTCATCTTCCAGTGTGTCTAGTATTCATGTTATTTTTGCCATTCATATCAAGTTCTTATCTTTTATACCCTTCATCCAGTCTTTAGCAAACTGTAGTGGCTGTCCTTTTAAAATATACCCTGGTGAGAAGGGTCTGACCACTTCTCACCAACTGTTGTGCAGTCGTCTTAGTCTCAGTCACCATCATCTCCACCTGGATCACGACTACTGCAATTAGTCTAACAGGTCTCCCTGCTTCTACTACTGCCCAGCTGGATAGTCTGTTCTTAGCACAGCAGACAACTAGATCCTTTTAACATGTAAGTCAGAGTGTGTCATTCTTCCATAAAACCCTGCTTTCACTTCCAGTTTCAATCAGAATTAAGACCAAGTCCCTATAATACTGGCCTTACTCATTCTGCCCTAGCCAGGCTGGCCTCCTTGTTATTCCAGAACATGCCAAGCCCCCTCCCACGTTAGGCTCTTTATACTGTATGGTCCCTCTTCCTGGAATACCTTTCCCCCAGATATCTGCACAGCTGCACCTCCTTTACCTCACCAAGACTGCTCACATGTCACCTTGTCAACAAGGCCTACACTGACTACCCTACTTAAATCTGCACGCCCTTACCTGTAAGCCTGGTAATTCTGATCCCCATTACTCTCCCTGCTCTTTCTCTTTTTCCTACAGCACTTATCACCTTTATCCTACTTTACAACTTATTTGTTATGCCAGTTGTGTCCTGTCAGTCTCCCTGAGAACAGAGATCTTTGAATGTATTCCAAGATTGCAGAAGAGTACCTCGAATACAACAGGCACTCAGAAGGTATATGTTTAATGAACGAATGAGAGAATAATTCTTTCAAGACTAGCCTCAGTTAGTGGAAAGACAGTAGTGCCATAACCATTCAGTATGGAACAAGAGAGGAGGACCAAGCCTTTTTATTTATTTGTTGTTTTTGTGCAGGGCTGGTGAGAATGAATGAGAGGAGAAGAGGGAGTTATAAAGGGAGGAAGAAAGGAGGACACAAGTTTCAGTTTTAGATGTATTAAGTTTGAGTTGCTAAAATATTCAGGAGAACATCTCTTGCAGGCAAATGGAAAGGCAGATGTAGAGCTTAGAAGAAAGGCCTGGACTAGACATGTTGATATGTAGGATTGGAATTATCCATGGGAGGTGAGAGATAAGGAGTCATATGAGTGGACGCACTCATCCAAGGAAGCATATAGAACAAGAGGAGAAGGTGGTTAAGCTCAAAAACTTGAAGAATATCTACATTTAGAGGGCCAGAGGAGGAAGAAAAGTCAGAGAAGATAGAATATGAAAACAAAAGTCATGAAAGAAGGTCAGTAAGTTGATGGCGTCAAATATGGCAGAATGGGTAGTGGTTTAAGGATGTGTTGACAATCGGGGGGT
Source organism: Ursus maritimus (assembly GCF_017311325.1). Classification (NCBI taxonomy): domain Eukaryota; kingdom Metazoa; phylum Chordata; class Mammalia; order Carnivora; family Ursidae; genus Ursus; species Ursus maritimus. Next base: position 71,640,570 of record NW_024426774.1, read on the forward strand.
CATTAATTGAGAGAGTGATTTCAGAAGAGTGGCAGAAATAGAAGCCAATGTGTAAGAACCTGGGGAAAAGCAAGCAGTTAAGAATTAGAAGCAGATAATTCTTCTGAGGACTTTGGTAGTGAAAATAGGAGCCATGTGACGGAAGTCCAGGAAGAGGTAAGATAAAGGGTGGTTACTGCTTTTAGCTTTTAGGGAGCAGAGAATGGGGAGACCACAGCAATAATACATCTGTGGCCAAAATGAGAGGAGCAAGTAGTAGAGACATGACAGATACTAGAGATAGTTGTAACATTTTATAAAACTAAAAGACCTTGTTCATTGAGCTGTCACTCCCCACTCCCCACTGCCACATTTAGAGGTGCGGTAACTAGGACGCGGGAGACCACAAGAACGCCAAGGTCAAGAGTCCTTAATAGCAACCTGTGAGGAGTGAGGATGGGAAGAGAAACAGAATCAAGGGATGGAGGAGTAAGTAGGGAAGTATGGGGCAGGATGAGTAAAGATACGGAGACATCTAAGGAAGGGTATTTTAAGGTGGCTTTGAATTTTTCGGTGAAGTAGGAAGTAATCAAGTAAATGTGAGAAGGCTCTGAAACAAGTAAAAGAGATTTAGAACAGAATGACTTCAAAGGATTACTGAAGAAAAATCTATCTGTAGCAATAGTAGGTTTCTTAATCCCATGTTCCACTTAAATCTTCTGTAATATGGATTCTGTGTTTTTTTCATTGACCTTTCCTAAAAGCCTTGCATTATTCCTTACACTCTCTCTCTGACTTAAAAATATCTGCTGGCAGAGGTGGGTATGTCTCTAGGACGAATGTGCTACTCCTGCTCTGTACCCAGTTCCTCTCCTAAAATGAGAAGATACCAAATGTAGTCACTGTCAAGTTGCTTCATTTGAAACGCACATGCCCTCATTCTGAAAAACAGCAGAAGGGAACTCTTTTAATGCAGTACTCAGGAAATCTATCTGCAGCAGAACAGCATAAAATTCTACACACTCTATGTGAAGAATTCATTTCCTATAGATCCCTTAATAAAATAAATAAGCAAAGTTTCCTTTAATGGTGGAGGTGATGTTTTCTCCAGAGGAAACAGAGTCTGATTTCAGCCATGTGATGACAGAGAATAACAGTCAAACCTAGCATATCCCAGATACTCCTTTCTTTTTTTGTCCTTAGGAAGCACACATAACACGACTTGTTACTTTTCTGTGCTAACATACCATCTTTAAGGGTATGATATCCTTAATCTGAAAGATCGTTATGATTACATTTAAATCTGGCTCCAAACTAGATTTTTAATTGTGACTTAGTTAAAAGATCAGGCTTTGGAGCTAGTTAAGAGCTCAAATTTGGAGTGTCATGGATCTGGTTCATATCTTCGTTCTACCAGCTGAGTTATTTTAGGTAATTTACTTCGCCCATCTGAGACTCTGTATACCTTAAAAAGTGGGAATAATAATATACCAGCCTCATAAGATTACTGTGAGGTCAACTAGATGATGTTTCTAACGTGCCTGGTAATGAGGACATACTCAATGAATATTTGTTGTTTTTACTGGACTATTAACTATTCCCCAACCTGACCTGAGCTATATTTTCCTGTCTCCAACCCTTTAAACATCTCTTTTCCTCTTTCTACTGGTTGAAATCTTCTTAAAGACCAAAAGTCACCTCCTGCATGAAAGATACCCCTATCTGGAAACAAGCTCTTTCTCCTATGTACAACTTCTGTGCTTCACAAAGCCACTTATTAATTTTTGCCTTGTGTTATGGTTATTGTAAGTTTTGTCCTATTTTGGCTAGAAATGAAATGTCTAGTTTCATTTCAATCTAGATATCTTTTTCTTTAGTCTAAACTGGCTGAGGTCAATGCAGTTGCGTAAGCACAGTTGTTAATAGAACATCTAGATCATCCTTAACTGCTGTTGCCTATCCCACAAGTTGAGTCAGTACTTATTTTGGAATCCCGTGTGGATTGAAGGCATTTTCAGACCTCCCCAAATTGAATTCCATGCCTTTGCAGAGCGTGTGTGTCCAGAGCCTTCCTAGACTTTACAGACTAGAAAACAGACAGACCATGAAAGAGGATTACATACCATTTTCTGTCATCATCTAGAAATTGTCACGATGTCCTCATGTGCGAGTGATTTCATTGTGTTGGGTAATATGGGCCATGAGGAAAACTGCTGCCATATTATGAGTAGAATGAAGTCCAAAAACAGCCATTTTAGGGGTTGCCACACCCCCATGTCTCTTCTGTTTTTGCCATACCATTTTGGTTGATCAAGAGAGCCAATGACAAGTATGTGATTTTTCCTTTTTCTTGAATAAGATGCTGGGAGGTAGTGCTTTGTGCTGCAGATTATGCTGGTTTGTACATGTCACAGTGAAACCTGGCATTCTCTCAAAGAGTATCCTGCATTGAGAATTTGATTCACTTCACACAGTTAAGCTTGAAAGTTGTTATGTTCTTGATTTAACTTGAAAAATTCCAGCGCTCACTTCGATAAAATATTAGCTAGTATTTAATTGTTATTTCCATTTTGGCCATTATGGAGACACTGCAAACACTAGTTTCACAGCAGGACTAGGACACGCAGCACCATTCTGATGGACTGGGCGACTGTGTACCGAGCATGATTTGGATAGGTAGCTGATGGGCCATATTCGCACTGTTGTCTCCTGCATTACTGCTGATGTACCCATTTCTGACCCTTACAGTCAAGGCTGAAAAGTGTTTTCAGAGAGTAAACAACCATCAATTTAAAATTCAGATCTAGGATAGGAATAATCGTATTAACTTGACAAAATATTTACTTGGGGAGGGAGGCATCTTCTATACAAAAGCCCAGTAAATGTTTATTCTTAATTTACTAAAAACTTGGGTCAGATTTTTAAGAACAAAAGTTGGTCAGAGGGCAAAAACTTTCAGTTATGAGTTAAGTTCTGGGGATCTTATGTACAGCATGGTGATAATAGCTAACAACACCGTATAATGTACTTGAAAGTTGGTGAGTAGATCTCAGGTGTTCTCACCACAAAAAAGGAATGGTAATTATGTGACGGGATGGATGGAGTTGCCATGGTGGTAATCATTTTGCAGTTATAGAAGTGTATCAAATCAAGTGGTTGTATACCTTAAACTTATACAATGTTATGTGTCAATTATGTCTCAATAAACCTGGGAAAAAAGAGAAAGAAAAGCAAAAGTAAAATTAAGCCAATAGATACACAGGATTCTGTAATGAGATAAATGGATAAATGGATCCCAACAGTGCTCACAGCCTAACAGTAGTTGGGACTAGGGTTTGGGGAGGCCCTGTAGAGGTCCTGCCTTGCTCCCTGCCGTAGAGCTACAGTAAGGCCAGACAGTGACAAATACCCCCTTACTGAAGACCTTGAATTAGTGAGTACATCTTAACCTCTGTTTCTTTTCCATTCCTGTTCAAGGATTTAGCATCTCAGAACTCTTCCTTTAGAATTGCATTCAGAGGTTTTGTCACATTCCTCCCAAACTTAGCTTTCTGCCCAGCAAGGAAGGAAGTCTTTTGGCTAATAAGCAGCTGTAATGCAGGGAGTTTAGATTGTTGTTTTAAAAAACAAAACAAAACCCAGCAGCAGTAGAGCAGTGACATTCGCAGATTTGACATTCATAGTTTTGACTGAGAGCAACCCAGAAGGCGCGTGACTTGAGGTGATGTGTAATTTTTCCGAGCGGTAAGGCACTTAGCCCGCTGAATATGCCTAGCACACCTCCGCACATCTAAAATTCACCACGGCTTTCTTCTGCATTCGCATGCCGGCTAACTTCTGCAATGATAAAAACATGTTTCTTGATGGGAAGCTTGCCCGAAAAGAAACCCAACTACAAATTCTGTAAAATAAGTGAAGATTAGGTAAACAGATGTAAGAAGTTATTTGCAAATTTGAAAGGTCTTACATTTTTCTGGACTTGCCCACAAGAGTTGGCAGCATTCAGACATGAAAATTAAGGCAGAATCATTGCTGACTTTTGATAAGTGATGTCTTAGCATGTGTTATCAGTCAGTCAGTTACCCCCCGCCGTAGCTCCTGGGGAGCTATGGTTAGACAGCCGTAGACTGCCTTTTCAGAAAGAGGCACAGCATCATAAAAGGGAAGCCAAACCTAAACTATAAAGATGATAAATAGACAGATTTTAAAGGTGATTTTTTTTCTTCCTGTTAATAAAGCCCAAAAACATCATACTGTAATTTCCAGGAAGTAGCATTTATCATATTTTCAAAAGTGCCTTCACAAAACAGAAACATGGTGAAAGAATCTACCCACTTGACTAAGCTGTGGGGTTCTTAGGAACTGACTGTCATGTCTCGTGTCTTATGGACTGTTCCAACACCCCTCCCCCCGTGACGTTGAAGGCAAAGGCTGGTAGAGGAAACTAGGAAGTTGCAGAACCCAAGGTAGTACCTAACTTTGCCCTAGCTTATTCTGGAAGCAGTACAGTCCCAGACTGCCTGGGTTCAGATCATGCCTGTTTGAGCTGGGAAAGTGATTTAACCTCCCCATACCTCAGTTTTCTTGTCTGTTAAATGAGGATAATAACAGTACCTATCTCATGGCATTACGTGAGTTTTAATATATCTAGAATTCTTAGCACCTGGGACAGAGTAAGCTATTGTTGTTGCTGTAGTTATTATTACTGGTTTGTTGTTGTTACGTTTGTTTATTTATTTATTTAGGTAATCTCTACGCCCAACATGGGGCTCGAACCCCCGACCCTGAGATCAAGAGTTGCATGCTCTTCCAACTGAGCCAGCCAGGTGCCCCCTTATTGCTGTTATTTTTGTTGTGATTGCAGAGGAGCTGTCAAGCTGAGCCATTAAAGAAAAGGGGGGTGTGAGGGGTGCTTGGGTGGCACAGCGGTTGGTCGTCTGCCTTCGGCTCAGGGCGTGATCCCGGCGTTGTGGGATCGAGCCCCACATCAGGCTCCTCCGCTGTGGGCCTGCTTCTTCCTCTCTCACTCCCCCTGCTTGTGTTCCCTCTCTCGCTGGCTGTCTCTATCTCTGTCGAATAAATAAATAAAAAAATCTTTAAAAAAAAAAAAAAAGAAAGAAAAGAAAAGGGGGGTGTGGTTTACAACTGTCGGTCTCCCAGGGAAAAATTGTTTTACCACGTGATCGGCTATAATTTGGGTCATTGAACATTGTTAATACATTAACACTGGGTCTTGGGACTAGAGAAAATGCTGTGGTTTCTCTGCTGCGTGTGTGGAGCAGCCTGTTAGCACCCAGTGGAGGAGAAGTGGCAGGGAGTTGCCAGCCAGCCGCAGCCGTGTGCTTGCTTCAGTCTCTCTCATCTCCAGAGGATTGGCCCTCTCCTTCTCTCCTCTTCTTCGGGCTTGGATCACTCAGTCTGGAGCCTGAAACTCAGCAGGGTATTGATCTAGTGTCCCATTATCTCCCTCCTCCCTTTCCTGTCCCGTCTTACTATGGATTTTAACGTTAGCCTGTCTTCTGACTTTCTGTGTGACCATAAGCAAATTGCTTTGACCTCAATTGCATACTCTTTAAATGGAATAAAAATGGCTCTGCCCATTCAGAGGACAACCAGGGGTTTTATGGAAATGACAGATGTTAAGCATTTTCAAATTCCTTAAAAGGAGGATTCTTTGACAGGACCAAACTCATAGTAAGAAGGCTATTTTCCCAAAGAGAACAGTCCTTACTAATACCTGGGCTTTATCCCCCAGTAGTGCCAGAGCTGTTTAATTCCAGCTCTGCCATCTAGCCTAGTGGCTTTGCGTACCACTTTTTTATTTGCCCTCTTCTTTCAAATACTCACAGGCACTAATCCACGTTATGGCTTTACAGCCAGTAAATTAAATTATATGAATTCTAAACACAGTGTTTTTGAGCTGTAGAGAGTCTACAGCCTTTGAAACCACTAACTTAATTTTGTCCAACTCATACTGAGTAACTCGAAAAGAGCCAAACTTTTTCCTTTTGAATTTGGTTTGAAAAATAATAATAAATTGTTCCCAGGCAGTGGTCCTGGGTGCCAGATTTTATCTGGGATCTAAATCATCTGTCTGCATTGAATATTCCCCGAAGTAAAGGGTTAAGGAGTGTTAATGAAGAGGTGATCTATGATAGCTTTTACCTTACCTACAACCTCGTGGTCTCAACTCTGTGACTTTGGGCAGATCACTTAATCTATCAGAGTTTTGATTCCTTTATCTGCAAATCTACACAATAAATTTTTGAGAGAATTAAATGAAGTCATCTCTGTTGAGCACTTTGGAAGTATGCTTATCCATGTAAAATCCTACCTCTAAAAGAACAGATGTAAGTGGAAGAGTATTTATTCTGACATACTGTCATTGCTTAAAATTAGACTTCGTAAGCTCATTCAGAGCAGAGGCTCTGTTACCATCTTCCATAGTTGTCTTCCACAGTAAATGAATACTTAATGAGGAAAGCTGAGTATGCTTTTCTAAATTATTTTTCAGATGCTTCAAAATGCTTCAGTTTTGTCACATTACTTAGAAGATTTTTTAGCAAATCTTGATGTAAGGGTGTGTGTATGTCTGTGTGTATGTGTGTTTAGAACAACCAGACTCAATGGAAAGAGGATGATCAAGCTGAGTAATATAGGGATGTGGGGGTTTTCTCTGGTTCTTTTTATTGGAGGGGGGTGTTGTCGTTTTAAAAAATGTAAGAAAACTAATTTTCCTTTGTTGCTTGTAAATATATTTCTAAGGCAATTCCTAAAACAGGATTTTAGAATTCTTTAGAGTAGTAATCATATCATTTCAATACATGATGCCTTCCTATTTTTATGTACTCATACTCATTTGGATGCATATGTATATACACTTGGGTTTTTTAATTATAGTTTTAATTATATTATCATCACACCGTGTACCATAACCTAGCAAGTGGTTCTGAAATAGGAAAAGCTACATAAAAATCAATATGACAGGGTGCCTGGGTGGTAACTGACTCTCGATTTCGGATCAGGTCATGATGTGAGGGTCCTGGGATCGAGTCCTACATCAGCCTCTGTGCTCAGCAGTGGTCTATTTGAGAATTCTCTGACTCTGCCCCTCACCTTGCTTATGTACCCTGTCTCTCACTCTCTCAAATAGATGGATAAATCTTTTTTAAAAAATCACTACTACTTACTCTTCGTGACATTGGTTATTACTTCACTGATCTTAGATGTTTTGTGTGTGGTGCAACTATGTAAGCACATTGTAACTGACAATTTTTTTTAAAAAGCCAATTGCCTGTACTAAATTGCTAGAATAAAATGAAACGGCTTTCTAAGGATATGTTCTCCTATGCACAATTAATACAGAATGCATGCAGTATCCAGTTTCTATGCATGTACACCAGATCATTGAAAAAGAAGGAAACATTTAGTAAGTTCTTCAGAAGTTGGAAGCAGGTTAACAGTCTGATGCTTATAAACCAAGTCTTTTGGAAGACAAACTGCATTTCTTGATCTATGACAGCTTCTCCTTTTCAGTTCCTCTCGTTTTCGTTTTTGTTTTTTCCTGCTACTCATAAATGCAAGAGTCTGTTTAGATGCAGGGGTGTATTTAAATGCAGGAAGTGCTCCAAAGACCCTCCACGTGATACCAAGCCAATGTGGCTGATGATTGTCAGCCCTCGGCTGCTGCCTAGATAGCTGCACACCATTTAAAACTATATAGACTGAGGGTTTTAGAGGGGAGGGGAGTGGGGGGATGGGCTAGCCCGGTGATGGGTATTAAGGAGGGCTCATATTGCATGGGCACTGGGTGTCATACGCAAATAATGAATCATGGAACATTACATCAAAAACTAAGGATATACTATATGGTAACTAACATAATAAAAAATTATAAATAAAAAAATAATTAAAAAAACTAATGTACTGTATGGTGACTAACATATCATAATAAAAAATAAATAATAAATAGGGGCGCCTGGGTGGCACAGCGGTTGAGCGTCTGCCTTCAGGCTCAGGGCGTGATCCCGGCGTTATGGGATCGAGCCCCACATGAGGCTCCTCCGCTGTGGGCCTGCTTCTTCCTTTCCCACTCCCCCTGCTTGTGTTCCCTCTCTCGCTGGCTGTCTCTATCTCTGTCAAATGAATAAATAAAATCTTAAAATAAATAAATAAATAAATAAATAATAAATAAAATGCAGTTATCTAAGCACTTAAAAAAAAACTACTCTCAGATAAAAGTCTGTAAGAGCTTTCAGAACAATTCCTTTATCCTTTCTGAAAGGGTTACATTTTTAAAAAGTTTGTGTGCAGTTTTCAAAAGCCAGTTAGCTGTAAGTTCTTGTGAGAAATTGCTTGCTGTAAGTTTCTCTGCTTGACTACAGGCTAAGAAAAGCCACTGAAACATTGTCTTCACTGACCTGCCAGCTTCTGCTGGCATAAATGCACTGCCCTTGCACTCTACTTGAATTTATTTACCAATACTTGTAGATGTTGCACCAGCAAAGACTCTTAAGGATTTTGGTCCAGTTCAGCATCTCGGTTTGACAAAGAAGTTAGAAGTTTGAAAAGGTTTTTTGAGATTAAAGTGCAACTCACCCTACTGCCCCTTTGACGAGGCTGCTGAAACAGCAGGTGTGGTAAAGCCAGCACTCTCTCTTTAAGCTGAGCTAAGTGTGCACTGCTATGCGTTCACCTGTGTAAATTCAGCTCCCCGTAGGTAGTGTAAAAGGAGCAACGGGCCTTTCTTTTTTTACCACGTTGGAATTTATATTTAGCCTTTAATATTAAGAGCAGTGGATTTAAAAATATATATTGAATCTGTAGGTTTTGGTGTAACAGATTATTCCTGACCTTTCATTTGTGCCCCACCACTTAACTCTGCAATCACAGTTAAGAGGGCCGGGTTTTCTCATAGAGTACAAACTCTCTTTTTAAATCACTGAGCATCTCCTGGTATTACAAATTATGACCTGCTTTGTCGGTACCTACTTATTTATAAAATGACTGTGCTCTTGCATTTAATGTTTTGTTTATTGATATAATTACAACTGAGTAAAACAAATGGATAAAAATAAGCCAGTACGAAAGTCTCTTTTGAAACTGTTGAGAGTAGAGAGACAGCCACAGGCACTTTGCCCTTGCAGCACCGTTCTTCATGCCGTGTGTTGGGCCCCAAAAGCACGTGCTAATAGTAAGTTGTTCCTAAAGTGATGGACTTTCATCACTCTGGTTCTTTGGTGCTCTGTGGGGTGCCACGGTACTTTAATGTAATGAACGCAGTCCTGGGCTCCCAAACTGAATGGATATATCTGAAGTCTTACCAATCTTGCGAATTTCTTATTCTTTGAGGAGAATCTTACAAAGACTTACTCAGGTGGGGAGAAAGGTTGCATTTGTAGCAAGTTTCTGTTGAAAATATCAGCAATTTTAGGTTATATGAGTATTCTGCTTGAAAAACAAGCATTATCTCTGCTGCAAGGTCTGTATTTTAACTTTGTGCAGATGTGCGCTAAAAGAACATGATGTGCTTATTTGTTGCATTTATGCGACTTTCTTACTGTAAGTAAGATGGATGAAATTACATATTAAATAAAAACAGCAGCTCAGGCCGCAGTCCTTAGCAAACTGAAAAAGCCTTGCAGAGACAGTGGAGAAAATGATGCTATGACTTTAATAACTCAATGACTTTTAGAGAATTGTCTACATAAATGCATTTATGTAGTAATTTCGTTGTAGAATTTATCAGTATTAGCTGTCTCCTGTTTAAAACTAATCTGCCATTAAATTGTGTTGGTGAAATGTTACCAGAAGCATTATGTTTTCTATCTTAACCAAACACATGACTTATTTTGACATGACTGCAGTTATAAACAGACGCACACTGATATGTATGGCATGAAACTCCAGTCAGTGAAAATAGCTGTGTGGCCGTGGGCAAATTATTTTAACTTCCCTCAACCTCAGCTTTCCTTTTCTGTATAATAGGACACCTAGCTTTTAGGATTCTTGTTAGGATTGAATGACTACCTCTATCAAGCACTAGCATAATGCCCAGCACTTACTTGTCAGTACTGTGTTCCAAGCTTCATAAAGCGCAGTGTATTTTTATATGGTATTTCCGAGGCAGAAAGTACTTTGTATTGAGTGTTACTTATTGTACTGAATTCTAAAATGAAACTTTATTGCATGTTACTTATCACACTCAACTCCAGGGCCAAAATTCAGAAAATGCAGAATAAATTTTTCTTAGGCTGTTTAAAGAATGCATGTTTCTTGAGTGATTACCTGGTGTAAAGCATTGTTTCTTATCGTTTGCAGTTGAATATATTTGAAATCCAGTAAGGGAGAGGTCGATCTGAATTCTGTTCCTTCCCAGTTCATTTTATAGTCCCTCTCCCCTTTGGTTTTGCTATTTTCCTTTTTCTGTAAGCCTGTTGTAACTTTAAGAAAGTTTTCAGAATAAAGTAACATTTGACTTTGTTCCATAGTCATTTAAAAATAGGGTTGATCAATATGAAGTGTTAGCTAGGAGCACAGTTTGGTACTTTTTTATTGATTTCAGTTATCAGGCTTCTGTAGATGAGAATGAAAATGATACATGAAATATGCACCCAGGTTAAACAGACCAATTTTCTTCTTACATCTGCAACTGCTATAAACAGAATTCTTTATTTGGAAGTGACTTTGGTAGTGGTTAGTCTCTCTCTCTCTCTCTCTCTCTCTCACACACACACACACCCTCCCTTAAGACTCCAAGCAGCCTCCTGAGCCAGTGTTTTTGTTATTGAGGCCAAGACTTATACAGTACTTCGGGAATTTTCTGCCATTTAGTTAACTTTCATTAATTATAAAATGCCATTCAAGGTTATAGATTTACAGCCCATGAATATGCTTTGGCATTTAACAGTTGATTGTAAGCCAGAATCTTGAGGATTTGGAAGATGTTCTACTAAATAGCTAGTTGCAGACTGATCAAGCCAAAAGGGTAAATACCAGGGAAGCCTGCTCAGCAGGGCATGCATTATTTAGAAAGTTGTACAGAGCAGTTGGCTGTGGTCAGAAGTTGTCATGTGTCATCTGTCCCATCAGTCAGAGCTTCAGCAGCTGTTCCCTGTCACCAGGGCCCTTATGTGCTACTGCTTGTCCCATAGTACTAAAAGATACTGGCTGCATCTGCGGGGGGCTGGGGAAGCCGTGGACACTCAGATTTACATTGTATGTCACACTGGCCACCAGTTTGGACGGAAGCTCATTTCCAAAAAGAGAGACCAAGCACCAGTTCTTTGGTCTTTCATTAGACCACTAACCAAGATATATTCTCAAGAGAATTAGTTGGATTTTGGAGAATCTATCCATTTTTGACTAAAAATATAGGATGGAAATGTAAGAAGATTGCCCACTTGAACACAAAATATGCTCTACATGAGAGATGAGAGTGTTTCTCCACCAGGTGCTGGGTTATCAGTACTGCATGATCACTGAAGAGGCTTTTCTGGTTGAACACAACAATGCAAAAAGAGACTAGAAATGACAAGCATTCCTTTTGTGATAATGCAGCAACCTGCCAAATGGGATACAACCCAGTTCTGATGATTGACAAGCCTCCAACAGTTTCCTTTTTCCCTTCTTGTATTCCAGAGACATCCTTAGAGGAAAGGATTTGAGGGCATTAGTATCACTATCTGTCTGATTACTGTGTTGACATTTTTAAAGTGCCATTAATCATAGGAAATGGAACTTAATGATGTCGAAAAATACCCAGCCAAGAACTATCAAGAAAGTAGTAAGCTACAGCCCAATATTCAGATGAAATTAAAGGGGGAAATGGCTTAACTCTTTCTTTTTTTCTTAATTAACTTATTACTGAACTCCAAAGCTAAGTAATTGAGAGGGAGCAAGCAAGGGAAATGGTAAACATAGCAAAGGGAAATTGAGAAAGGCAGATACTTTTATTTTGTAAATATTGCAGCAATAATTTATACAGTATATAAAAACAATAGTCATCTCAAGATTATGTAATTAAGGTCTTACTTGCTTCCACACCTCCCATTTTGTAAGCAAGTTACTTTTTCTTTTTGATATCCCCTCCCATATTTTTCCTGTGGACTCTGAATACTTAATGTACTTGATACAGTTTAATCCACGTGAAGCTTGACTTCCAGTGGAATCTGAGAATTAGTAGACTGACAGTATGCTTGCACTGGTAACGCTGTCATCATGGGTACTCAAAAGTACAAAGCAGTGATCTGGCACATGAATAACAAATTTTCATTTGTCGAAAACTGGCAATGCTTACTGGATATTTTGCTGGATTTTGAAATCAGTTCACTTGTTTGCCTGTTAGCTAATTTAAATTCAAATGAGTATTCCTAACTCAAATTTAGGAAACGTGAGGTAAACATAGGTATCCTTATTTAGAAAATATGTACAACACTAAACTCTAATGAACATTACACTATAAAGCATTTCTGAGGCTGATTTTGAGAAAGTGCTTCATTGGAAAATAGCATAAGAACCTAAGTCCACCCCCTCCTTTTTTTTTCCGGGACAGGTCGTTCATTACAGCATGAGACACATAGTAGATTTTTAGTGAAAACTGATGGATTGGTTGATTAATGATATATGGATCTGAGATGAATGAAATTCACGGTGACCTGTATAAGGAGTTTGGAAAATAAGTAATATTATTAATAAGTGCTGGGGGGATGTTTGTCCCTGCAGGTTTTTGTCATTCATCAGAGGGACACTGTATGAGATTGGAAAGCCTGAAATGGAACAAAAAATAAATTCGTTCCTTGAAAAGGAAGGAATAGAGAAAATTGCCGAAAGTTTGCAAACAACAGTTCACACCTTACAGGTCATCATAGATGGTCTCAGCCAGCCTGAAAGCTTTGACTTTCGAACAGGTAAATAATTAAATTTGAATAACAGCACCTTTCATTTACATAGCTTGCATTATCTTCTGTGGCCCTCACAAGAAACCTCTGCCGTAGGTAAAAGTGATATTCTCCGTTCTGTACATGTGAAAACTAAAGCATCCTGCCCTTTCTTCTAAGTCATTGCAGTTGGTTAGTATCCAGAGCCAAAGCAAGAAGCCCCGTCTCCCAACTCCTTGTCGCTTGCTTATTTTCCATCACACTAGACTAAATGCATCACGCATTGACTGCTGTGTGTATGGAGGCACATATTTTTCATGATCCTTTTGTAAGCTGTTCTTATCTTGTAGGAGCCAGAAGTCCGAGGTCAGGCATTCAGTTCATACACTAAAAAGTGAAGCTTCTTCCTAAATTGCAGCCTTCCAAGTTCCTGGATTTTGTGTCAGTGGACACATTGAATAATAAGATACTATCTCTCTATTGATTTTCCTTCTAATTAAAAGAGCTCTCAGCTTTCAGCACAGGTAGATGGTGAGGGAAGCATAACAGCCATAGCTGTTGAGAGCAATGACCCGATGAAAAAGAACTAAGGTATCAAGTGACCCACTTCCTAAGGAAATTTGAATAGGAAGCTCTGAGATTTAAATGAATCTGCACTTGTCTCATAACCAGTTTTAGATACCATGTTTAGGGCTTGGTTCTTTTCATTCTGAGTTAGGCTCTGTTTAGGGGGTTAGACGTGCCTCTTTGTGAAAAGGTTTAAAGGAGTTCAAAAACACACCCAGTAAGGGGCTCTGACAGGCTCAGTTGGAAGAGCATGCAACTCTTGATCTCAGAGTTGTAAGTTTAAGTCCCACGTTGGGTGTAGAGATTACTAAAAAATAAATAAACTTTAAAAAAACAAACAAACACACCCATTAAGTTCATTATGCTATTCCATCAACTTTTCTCTGAGTCAGAAATTAATTTTTTTAAAGGTGGAGAAAAATATAAGATCTATGACAAAAATGTAGGAGTAGGAGCCTCCAGGGTGGTCCATCCAAGGTGGATGTTTCAGTAGACAGATCCTTCTCTATTTGGAGGCCTGATACCCTTGTATGTGTATTCCCTGGGTATTGTTGAGCAGGATACTAAGGAGAGCAATAGTTTGCAGATCAGGGTGGGCTATGAGGCTGATATGCCTAAGACACCACATTAGAAAATTGGTAAATATGCTCTCTCTAGCTGCAGGCCTCCTGTACTGGGTTTTCTTGATCGTTTTTCTGTCTTGGTGTTGATTGCTCCATTATCCCAGTTATACTACAGACTCAGAGCGAAGATCAACATTCAGATTATATGGTTCAATTAAACAACCAGCTGGTAAGTACAGGTCCTCACCTTGTCATGGCCTTCGTGAGCAGAAATTCTGGACCAAGCTTACCAGTTATTACAGTGTTTATCATTGTGATAAGTGAAATTTCAAATAAGTCTCTTTAAACTCACTTTGGAATTGACCTTTGTCCTCGTGTAAGTCGCAATTTTCAAAATGTCTGAAAGCTTTCATTTTAATACTAAAAATATCCCCAAGGGGGAAGGCAGACAGTCATACTTCTGAAGAGGTAGATAGTATTTTGGATGTTTCCTACAGGTTTTATAAATGTTACATCTTTTCTTTTCTTCATTTTCTCAAAAGTATTTCCTTCCTTGATGCTTCTTTCCCCATACTCATCCTGTCTTCTGACAAAATCGATTCTATTTTATTAACACTCTGGTTGCCGGTTAGTTTCCATAATTGGATTCATCAGAAGCAGCCTAGTGACAGCCGACTGAATATGTAGCCTTGGCAATCAAAGTGTTAAAGTTTGCCTGGTACATGGAGGATTTTCTGATTTCTCAGTGGCCCAGGCTGTCTTCAGGAACACGTTAAGTAGTTCCTGACTCTGATTTTCCATGCAAAATTAAACTAAGCAGCTGATCAGGAACCCTTGGGGAATCTGTAGCAGCTGGACGTCTATAAGAGAAAAGAATTTCCAAGCATAAAAACAATGCCCATGAGACTTTAGAGACCATCCTACCTCTGCCCTGATCAATGACTTAGTTTCACTTTGCTTTGACACAGTCTTTGCCCAGTGTAACATTACAACAGGTTTTTTGCTTTTGAAATCCACTACTTCAGTGTCAGGGAAAATTCTACAGAATCAATCCCAGTTTTCACATATTCCTTTTTTTATGAGGAAAATGAGATTTGAGGTTTAAAGAGGGTTTTTGTTTTGTTTTACAAGAAAAAGGTGAATGTGGAAAAAAAAAACAACAACTTGATTTCAGGATGGTTGGACTGGGGGAGGGGAACCAAGAGGAGGCCAGTTGTTAGTACAACTGTAAAGGATAGCTTTAACAAGTAATCAGGATCAAGCCAACAGCTGTGGAGGAAAAGGAAGTGGGATGGGTGGAGGGAAAATGAGGCCTTAGTAAAAGGAGATCCAAGCATAGAATGTTCTTTGTTATTAGAATCAACATTCAGTAATCCTAGGAAAGGGGGCCAAGAAGAGCATGGGAAAATGGAATCCACAGATAACCCAAAAGCCCCATTTAGACTGTTAGTTCTACCCTTCCCCCTCATAAAACCTTTGTTGTTGTTTTTGTTTTGTTTTTACTAGAGCCATGATTCCTTGACATGCTTTATACCCACTTTTGGGGGGGCTGGTGTTAATGAACAGAGAAATGTAGACTGGGGCAAACAAGAAAAGAGGGCTGTAAGGAACTTGAGAGCAGGGATCTGTGTGTCTTCATCTTTGTATCTCTAGCACCCAGCGGAGTGCCTGGATAGGAGATCATACTAGGAGCTAATAAATGTTTAATGAATTGAACTGAAAAAGGAGAAAGAAAGATTAGGTACTGGCTGTTCTGGATTTCTGAGCCATAGATAATCAAGAATGTATTAAGTTTTGATTGGACAAGTATGTTCAAAATGGATAGAAATTGATTCCTGAATTCCAAATTCGTGAGGGAAATGAGAGAGGAGAACATTTTAATTTCATCCACAGTTGACCAAATGTTGATGTACTTTCTACCACCTTTGAACAGTTTGAGTATTCAGGTACTGGGGGGAAAAGTCTTCCAATTTTCTGTCTTTAAAGGTCTTACTTTCTCAGTGTTTGTGATTTGGCCTTCTATATTCATTGAGCAAAGGTATTTTCTCATCACCTCCTTATAAAGAGGAAAATAAGACTCTGCTCTTCTCAGTCCTTATGTATAGCGCTAATGTTTGCATGCTAGCAAGGTAGAGTTTGAGGAGAAGAAAGTGTTTGAGTAAATATTCTTGTATTTTTCCTACTATGTGAATGTTGCTTCTCCAATTAAGATGTATTTTCTCTGAAGGCAAGCCTGGGTTTCAGCTCTTTTTATGTCCCCTCTCAATGCTGACTAGTGGTCTGGGCACATAACTGATATGTAGTAAATATTTATTTAACAATGTTTATTGTGTCCAGGAAGTGTAGTACCTACTATTTACACTATCTTTTTTTTCCCTTTTTCTTGTAGATTTTGATAAACCTGATTTCAAGAGAAGCATTGTCTGCTTAGAAGACCTGCAAGTTGGAACAGTTCTTACAGGCAAAGTGGAGAATGCCACTCTGTTTGGAATTTTCGTAGATATAGGAGTGGGGAGATCAGGGCTGATTCCCATACGAAATGTAACAGAAGCAAAACTTTCTAAAACAAAGAAGAGAAGGAGTCTTGGACTGGGCCCTGGAGAAAGAGTGGAAGTCCAAGTACTCAACATTGACATCCCCCGATCGAGGATTACTCTGGACCTCATTCGGGTGTTGTGAGTGTCACACTAAGGTCAAACACTGATTTTATTTTCTCATTTCTAGAGATGGGCAAGAGTAAGTCAGGTGTTTGTGAATTCTAGGTAGCAGATGAGAAAGAATTCACTATCAGAAGTATTTTTCAAACAGTTTCCTTACTTTTCCTTCTGAATAAATAGGAAACTGACAGCTCAATTTCTTTTCCCCTTAAAGAAAACAACTAGTAGACATCCTCTTGTGGTTTTATTTAGTAATGACTTTCTGACCCAAATTTTATTTTTTGTACTTCATCTTTGACTCCTTTTGCATTTCGTATAACAGATTGTCTTTTCATTTCTACTTGCCAGCTTGCCTTGCTGGACTTGTATGAAATTGTTTTCTTGATTTGAACTGTACGATATTTCTTGACATAGGGCAAGCAGTGGTTAGCCCTCCCTTTTTACAGCTTTTTTTAATTAGGCCTTTTGGACTTGATTCATGATATTCTCTTGCCAAGCAAATAAAAAATATGCCAATTATATAGATCCTGATGTGTTTGTAACCATCAAATGAATGGCTCAAAACATTTCTGAGAAGTATATATGTATTGATCCCTACAATAAAGTTCTGTGGCTAGTGACCTTGTTTTTGTTATGTTGATTCAGAGAATGACCTAGGAGTCCTTCTTGATTAAAGATGTGGCACATATTCATGCAAATTTCATATAAACCGAACTGTGCCTTTGGGCAAGAGGGAAGCCTCTGGAAACTTGAAGAATGGCATTCAGTTTGACTTTGCTTAGCACAGAAGGTATTTTCTTTCTTAAGCTTTAGAACTAAACCTCAAATGGGGAAGGCAATGGCCTTCTTAAAGATTGACTGTAGATGAGGTGTGAAGGGGCAAGAAAAACAAGTAGATAAAGCAAGTGACTCTTAACTCTGTTTTTATTCAGTGGAGATGGTAAGTATTAGCATGACCATTCAGGGTCAAAATTATTTAAATAGAACGCACACTGGACTGGGGTCTTGTCCATTCTGGCTGCTCTGGCTAATTTGCTTAATGGAGTCATTTGCATGACTGAATGAGTACCTGATTTTCTCCGTGTATAATGAGTGGAGGATGCTTACTACAGAGGGTGACCAGCCCTTCTTTCTTACCTGGGACAGTCCTAGTAAACACTCATTGCCTGGTAGAGATTTTTCATAGTACTTCTTTTTATTCCCGAACTGCCCCATTGTTCATAATAAATCATATGATCATCTTAGTAGTATAGTCCCCTACAGAGTGGTAAATTAGACTGTGTTTATTGACAGTTCTATCTGGTAGTTTGCTAATCTCAAAATATTCATTCTTCCAACTGGTGTACATAGAGTTTTTTAATGCAGTAGCTCCCTTAAAAGTTGTGTAACTCAAGGCTTGTTTTCCCGACAGTTTCATTTCTGAAATGCTTTTCTTTCTTTCTTGACTGGTCTTCACGTGACAATGGATCTTATTGTTGTAACTTTAAGTTGACCTTCCTACTCCTTCCAGTGTTCTTCCTGGTTCATAATTTGTAGATCAGTGATGAGTAATATGCATCCAGAGAGTCTTATTCTGAAGCCTGTAATGTAATTTCAAACAAATGCTTTTTTTTAATTGAGGCATAACTGACATGTAACTTTATATTAGTTTCAGGTATACAGCATGATTCAATATTTGTATGTATTTCAAAATGATTACCATAATAAATACAGTTAACATCTATCACCATATATAGTCAAACAGATGCTTTTGGGAAGAGGCCTTCTCCTTGGCCATTTTGAATACCAGAACCAGAGCAGTGGTAGCAGCTCCATTGACCTGGTAGCTAAGCCCTTGTAGACACAGGGAGAACTTGATATTGCACTAGCTTGCATGGTTTGTCCTGTCTAGCCCAAACATGGTGGAAGCTCTATAAGGCCTAGCCTGGGAAAAGTGGGGCATGTCTCTTTTGTCTTGTACCCCTAGAATGTAGCATGGCACTTGGTGGTCAGTATGTTCAATTAATCTTAGTCCCTATCCTTCCAATAATCCACAATGTGCTTTTGATCTGGTGTCTTTACTTCTCTGAGCCTCCTTTTCCCAAGTTTAAAATGGTGATGTTGGTAATAAAGCATTCTTTCTCCCAGAATTTATTGGTGGCCTCCTGAGTGCCAGGCATGGTGCTGGACACTGACCATACAGTTATGATGGAAAAATAGACATTATCCCTACCCTTATGGAACTTAGAATCTGTTGAGGGAAAAAGAATCATTAACCAAAAAATCACATACAAATATAAAATTACAAGCAGTATAAGCAATATAATGGTGACAGCATGTAATAGATAGGTTTACCTAGTCAGAAATGTCAGAAAATGTTTCAGTGGGGTTTGACTGAAATGTGAAAGATGACCAGAAGTTAACTAGGACAGATATTTTGTTGACCTTAACAAGAGTTGTTTCTGATGAATGGTGGGGAGTGAGTGCCTGATTGGAGTGGTTTTTAAAAGAGAGTGGGAGGAGTTAGATTGGGGATAGCGAATATAGACAATTTGTTCAGGAGGTTTGGCTGTCAAGCAATAAGAGAAATAGTACAGTGGTTAGAGGAGAGAGTTCTTATATTTTCTTAAGAAGAAATCATAATATGTACAAGTGGAAATGAGCTAGTAAAACTGGAAAATTTGAGACAGGAGACAGAGGAGAATCGCTGGAAAGATATCCTTGAGTGGATGAGACCAGGTGGAATCTAGTACACAGTGACTGGTCTGAGATAGAAATACAAACAGTTTGTCCATATTAACAAAAGAAGATTGTATGGGCCCAGATATAAGTAGGAGAATGTGGTGATGGGAGCCCACTGAGGGTCTCCTTGGGTCGCTTCTATTTTTCTCATTGAAATAAAAAGGAAGGTCATCGTAGGAGCCTGAAGATCTGGGGTAAAGGGAGTGGGAGGTGTGAGAAGAAAGGAAAAGGAAAGAAAAGGATGAAAGAGTGAAAAGTCTGGGGAAATAGAATGTGACTTCCAGGCCGTGTTAAGTGTTCCGCTGAGGGGTAAGGTCAGTCAAGTGGAGGATCAGTCCACTTGCTTATATATTTTTCTTCCACCACAGCAGCTGGGTGGGCACAGGTGGAGAGGTAGCTCTAATCAGGTTTGGGAGTTTGCCAAGCAAGTAAAATGGGCAGAAAGGCAAGGAAGTTGAGGGCATGTAGACAAAGAAATCGTTGACCGTGGAATTTAAGCTCCCTGAGAAGAAAAGAAAGAGTATAGGGGAGGATGAGGGGCAGTGAAAAAGTACAAGATTAATGATTGTAGATCTTGACGGAGGAATGTTAGAGTGGGGATAACAGAGGACGTAATAGGTGAAAGAGTGGCCGTCAGCAGTGGGATGCTTAACTCTGAAATGACAGGTTTCGGGGTTGCAGTGCTTGGTAATTACAAAGGGTAGGGAATGATCACGGGAATAAGTAGCAGAGGTAGGGGACAAGGATAAGATCAATAGAAAACAGGAAGACAAGGAACTGAAACTTCGGGAAAGATTATGTGGAATGAGTTTAGGAGGCGATCACAGTAATGCAGGCATAAAATAATGGTGGCTTGGACAAGAATGTTAGTGGTAGAAATGGTGAGATGAGGTGGGATACTGGATGTATTTGGAAGATGAAGGCAGAACCAAACAGGATTTCCTGGTGTACTGGATAGAAAATGTGAGACAGAAAAGAGTCTAGGATGGTTTGGGGCCGAAGCAACCACAAGGATGAAATTGTTATCTACTGAGGTGGACAAGGCTGTCTTGGACAGTTTTGGTGAAGGACTTGATTTAGGACCGGTTAAATTTGAGATCCTCGTTAGACATCTAAGTGGAGATGCCAAATAGTCTCTTTCAGCCTAAAGTTCAGGGGAGAAGGCTGGGCTAGAAGTGTTGGTAGTCAGCAGCATAAAACTGTACCCACAGCCACAAGGCTGAATAAGATCACCAATGTGTATAAATTCTTTGAACATCTCTGTAAGGGCAGGAACCTGTGTTGTCGTGGCAGGGCCTGCCTAGGTGGCTATTGAGAATTCTCCCCTCCTTCCTTACTAAAAGAATTCTGATCTGAGGGGAGCATAATGTGACTAATGGACATGGATGTGGCCGTGTGGTGTAGTCCTGGCCAGTGAGTGTAGGTAAAAGTCAGGGGACGGGATTCTAGAAAGGCTAGAATTCTACAGTGGGGACGTCAGGCCCAACTATCATACTTTTTTTTTATCCTTTGCCCTTACCCTCCTTCCTGCTCAGAATGCGGACAGAATGCTGGAGGTGCTGGAGGTCAGACAGTGATAAACACTCAATAGTGACTGCTGGACAGAAAGATAGAAAGTTCCTGAACCCATCTTGGCATTATAGAGTCACACAACAGCCCTGAATTGTCTACTCTGGACTTCACATTAGGTGAGAAAAACAAAAGCTTTATTCATTGAAGCTGTTGAGGGGTCAGAGGGAGGTTTACAGTAAAGTATATTCCCTAATATGCATTTGTGTGGTGCCTTACTAAATCTCCTGTACATAGAGAAATATCTAGCATGTGACGGGTACTCAACAAATGTTGATTGGCTGAATAAATACAAAAAGAGTTCAACAAAAAATGATGGAATATAGAATGTTCCCCAAAATCCAGTTTTCCTTAATTGTGTTAGACAAGATGGTGGAATAAACCGTTCCCATTTATTACAAAAACACGATAAAATATCTAGAAATAATCTAACAAACAATGTACAGGATCAGTATGAAGACAATTTATAAAACTTTACTATTGAATATAAAATAAAAGCAGAAAACATTAAGGCGTGTCATGTTCCTGGATTGGAAGACACGGTATTGTAGAAAGATGTAAAAATTATTATATGTGTACAATAGCAGTTATTCTAGTTATTCTAATCATAATTATTCTAATCAGCTTTGCTTTTGTTTGTATGTTTATTTACACTTAAGTTAAAAATTAAACTTTTTTGGAAGGATTATGTGAAAAAAGTCAAAACAATACCTTAAAAGAATAATATGAAGGAATTGTAAGTATGAGGGAATTTGTCCTTCCAGATATTAAAGTATAGTCGAGAGCTGCTGTAATGTAAACAGTGTGGCACTAACACAGTTAGTGACTAACTGTGACTAACACAGAAGAGACAAACAGAAGGGAGGAATAAACAATTCAAAATCAGTAGGGATTTAATGTACATTAAAAGTGGCATTTCATAGTGGGGCAAAATCATATTACCATGCTACACACAAAAATACATTCCAGATGCATTAAACATAAGTAAAATTTTTAAAGAACTACAAGCAAACATAGAAGAGCTTTACAAAGTGATTGAATAGCCGTGGTTGCAGAATGCATGAAAAAACAGAACAATGGGCCTGTAGACGTCAAAGTTCCACTCAGAAGACATTTTTTGGACGTCCAGCATGAGACCGTGTGCCAGGTGCTAGGGACAAAAGATGGATATGATATCTTTTGAGGATGTCTGCAGCCATGGAGAGTTGGAATTTAAGCTGTAGCACAGAATATTTTAAGTTAAATCTCTTGGGCATTTTGGAGTTAAACCTGGCTGCTGTCTACTTCAGAATATGGTAGCATCCCAAATCATTTGAAGCCACAAGACCCTTTGGAATACTTGGTTTTGTATTAATGGAGTGCTCATGTTGAGGTGTCTATATGTCTAACCCTGACCTCGGAGTTAGCACTTGTGTTAAAATTGGAGATGGAAAGAAGGGACAAAACGGAAAAAACAAAAATACATATTTAGTCAGTCTTTTCATTTGGGCTTCCTGCCTGAAATCAGTCATAATGAGTGGGATTTAAATAACAGATCATGGAGAACTTCAGAATGACTGGGCTCATTGCCAGAGCAGTCTGTTCCACAGGAAGAACGATATAGATTTCTTCCCACTCACTCATTTTATATGGTGAAGATGATTCTGTGTGTGGAGGCTGGGTTTATTATTTAGCGGGAGAGTAAGATAGGCAGACTCTGGTCCTGTCAGCACCAAAAATTACCTTTTTAGATATTAAACCTTTCCCCCAGGAAAGATTTGCTATTCTCTTAGCTCATATCAAGAATCTAAATAAGGATTATAATACCCCCCCCAGTATTTTTAAGGAGAAAAGTCTATCCCAGAAGAACGGAAATAAATTATTAATCTAAATACTACAGGGAAACCTCTCAGATACCAGAGAATTTGTCACAGCTGTATAGCCCATCTCATGTGACAGGTCAATCCTAGCAGAAAAATCTGAAGTTAAAGATGCAGTGTTGAGGGAGAGATGGGGTGATGGAGGGAGAACAGTGGAACAGCCCAGCGTTGTTTGTCTCAAGTTTTGAGAGTCTTGTTTTATCTAAGTAATGAGGCCAAATGTAACTCTCCAGATTTGGTGTAGAATTTTGCAGAAGCAGTCAAGTAACAGACAAAAGCCTGCTACTAAAAGCTTCTCACTTCTGAGGAACTTTCCACCTCCTTATAGCCAGGCCCACAGTAATTGGGGAGGTTTTCTGCAAGAGAGCAACTCTCCTTCGAATGTCTTTCTCCGGTCCCAGTGGTGGTTTTTCGATCACTTGACATTTGCCCACCATTCCTCAGGTCTGAGTCGCTTGGCACTGAAGAAGAAAGTGGTACCAGTGAAAGTCAAACCTAAGGTTTGTTCAAGTTCTTTGCTTCACAAGGTTAAAATGATTCCCTGTAGCTAAAACTCAATATGCCAGTTGAGTCAGATTTGGTATAGTTTGCTGCTTGGGTAACCCAAAGCACTGCATTTCCAGTAAACCAATAACCTCCCTTTACCTGTAGTGGCACCCTCAAGGACCATCTAAAGGTATTTTCTTTCAACCTTATTTTCATAATTTTTCCCAATTGAAAAAGTAATACAAATATTGTAAAAAGTGCAAATAATAAAGTTTAAAAGTTGGAAAACAAAATCCCCTGTAATTTGAGAAGTAGTCATCTTTTACAGTTTATATTTTTCCTCAACCCTTTTTCTACACATATACTTCTTCATAGATAAATATTTTTAATAAACCGGGAGAAGGTTATATATATTGTACCTCTTCTCTTTAAAATATAGCATATACATCTTTCCATGTTAGTACCTACATCTCTACCATGATACATTTCATCATATGTATGTAAATCACCACAGACCTATGATGAACACCATGGCGCATTGTTCCAGTGCTAGTGCTCTTTCCAATCGTATGCACATTTCACTGTTAACGACTATTATGAAAAACCCCATAAAGATAAATATTGTGTCATGAAACTTTTGTTTCGGTGTGTGTGTCTGTGTTTGTGTTGGTACTAGGTTAAGATGTAAAATACATTCTTTATTGTGGGTTGAGATATTTTTTTAAAGTATGAAAACCGAGGCTGGGAGGCACCTTCTCTAAGAAGTCCTTCCTGCGCCCCCCCCCCCAAACTGAGCATGTTTCTTCTCACCACAGAGCCATTCATTTTGCTCAGAACAGCGTCCCTTTGCTCTCATCCCACCCCTTTGGATGTCACCCCAGATGGTGTTTTCTCAGAAAAGACTTACTGAACTCCCAGACTAAATCAAATTCCCTTTTATAGGCTCACCTTGCTCCGTGTAATTTTCCTTCACTTCCTCCACACAGCTTATGACTATACATTTATATATGTGATAACAGCATTTAACTAAGATCTTTCTCTACAGATTGGAAACTCCACGAAGACAGCAACCTTGCATTCCCACCGCTATCCATGATATAGGGACCTCACCCCCTTTTTATTCATTCCTTACCTCCTCAGATTATTATGACCCCATCTTCACCTGAGTTGTCCGTTATTTACCTTGATTCCTCCAGATACAGTGTTTGGCCTTGGTCTCTGCATTAGCTCAGATTCTCTAGAAAACAGCATGAGAAAAAACTTATGTACTCATGCTTTATTGGGGTTACAATCCCAGGTCAGGAAGAGCAAGGGAAAGGGGGCAGTGAGTCCAGGTAGTGGGAAAGCAAAACAAGATGTATCTAGCCTCAAGAGAAAACATTGTCAGCTTCTTAGTGACCAGGTTGTCTTTGAAGAAGCTATATGGAATGATGGTGGCTCAGATGGTGGAAGGGTGGGAGGAAGGTGGGAAAGAAGAGAAGTTTATCTGCTCTCTCCTTTGTGTCTCCTGTTTCTCACTGATCACAGTTCATTCTATCAGGCATTGATTCCCCCATGCTGCCAGGTTGCCTTTTGTGGACAGTTACTAAGGAAGTAGATGCGGTTGGGTCAGACCTTTGTGTTGGAGCTACTTTGGATCCCACTACAACAGGTGTGATAGAGACCACACTGAATTCTGGGCCTTATCCCTACTTCTCCAGCAAGCAGCAGGAACTACAGTAGCAGCCAGCCTTCCTATGGAGGCAATGGCTGAGGAGGAGGGTGGGGGTCACCCAATGAGGCTGGGTGAATCTGGGAGCCTCGAAACAAGCTCAGTATAGCCTCTAGAGCATTAGAGTTAAAGTTCTTCCAAACTAACTTAGTTTACATGATCCACTAGCTCATGAATGCCCACCATTCCCTCCGTTTCCCCCCAGTTATCCCTCGCTCCTATTCTGTACTTATGGAACTCAACTCTAACCCAGCTGTCTAACAAGCCCTCAGGCAAACCAGCCCCAGCACCTACCCATCCCTGGCCTCATAATTTATAGCAGCACTGGGTAATGCAGATACTGAAAAAACTCTATTTCTTCATCATTTACAAGATTCCCTTAGATTACTTCCCTCCCACCTACACTTCTAAGAACACTAAGCAGAGAGTGCACTACCATTAAAGAAAGAAAATTAGAAATTCAGAGCAGTGAATCTCTGTGCCTCATGGAGAGTTTGGCTCCTGTATGATTGATACTGGAAGCTGTTGGAGTCGAAAATGGACATGAGTCAGGGGCCAAGAAAACTAAAACTGACAATTAATTGGCCCTTAACCCATCACATCTTTCAAAGAGGAAAACATACCCTCCATGTCCCACCCCATCCCCAAGATAAAAACATCAAAAACCCTAGGAGAGGATATGCAAAACCAGACTGTGTATGTGTAATTTGACAAAGGGTTATTTAAAAATAAATTGCTCAAGGCAAAGCACAGATGAAGAGAGTTCCTTTGGGCTTTGGCCAACTCTTCACTAATACACTCTGTTGGCCCCAGTGAATAGAGCCAGGACCAAAGAAAATAGTCTACAATCCCAAATTTGCCTTCGGAAACTTTACCTTGGTCTTGTTTAGGTTTGGGTTTTGCTAACATCTTTATTGAAATGTTATTCACCGTTTAAAGGGTGTAAGTCAATGATTTTCACAGAGTTCTACATCCTCATCACCACTTTTTCTTCATCTGTATTTTTTATTATAGCATCTTATATGTTTGGGTGTGAAGTGGTTTCACAGTGTGGTTTTAGTTTGCATTTCCTTCATGGATAATAACATTGAGCATCTTTTCATGTGCTTATTGGCATTTATATATCTTCTTTGAAGAAATGTCTATTCAAGCTTTTTAACCACTTTTTTTTTTTAAAGATTTTATTTATTTATTTGACAGAGAGAAACAGCCAGTGAGAGAGGGAACACAAGCAGGGGGAGTGGGAGAGGAAGAAGCAGGCTTCCAGCGCAGAAGCCTGATGTGGGGCTCCATCCCAGAACACCGGGATCACGCCCTGAGCCGAAGGCAGACGCTTAACAACTGCGCCACCCAGGTGCCCCTTGACCACTTTTTAATTAGATTATTTTTCTACATTTTAGCAGTTCTTTATATATTCTTGATGTAAGCCCCTTATCAGAGAGATGATTTGTAAAAACTTTCTTCCATTCTGTAGGGTTTTATTTTCACATTTTTCATAGTTCCTTTGAAAAACAAAATTTTTGATATGTCAAATTTATTTTTTCCTTTTGTTTCTTGCGCTTTTGGTGTCGTATTTAAGAGACCATTGCCTAATTCAAAGTCATGAAGATTTACACATATGTTTTCTTCTAAGAGTTTAATAATTTTAGCTCTTATATGTAGATCTTTGATCCATTTTGAGTTAATTTATATATAAAATGAGGTAGAGATCCAATTGATTTTGTTTTAATGTAGTTATCCAGTCATCCCAGCATTATTTGTTGAAAAGACAATTCTTTCCTCATTTAATTATCTTTTTTTTTAATGATTTTTTATTATATTATGTTAGTCACCATACAGTACATCCCCGGTTTCCGATGTAAGGCTCGATGATTCATTAGTTGTGTATAACACCCAGTGCACCATACAATACGTGCCCTCCTTACTACCCATCACCGGTCTATCCCATTCCCCCACCCCCCTCCCCTCTGAGGTCCTCAGTTTGTTTCTCATAGTCCATAGTCTCTCATATTTCGTTCCCCCTTCTGATTACCCCCGCTTTCTTTATCCCTTTCTTCCCCTACCGATCATCCTAGTTCTTATGTTCCATAGATGAGAGAAATCATATGATAGTTGTCTTTCTCTGCTTGACTTATTTCACTTAGCATTATCTCCTCCAGTGCCGTCCATGTTGTAGCAAATGTTGAGAACTCGTTCTTTCTGAAAGCTGAGTAATATTCCATTGTATATATGGACACAACTTCTTAATCCAGTTATCTGTTGAAGGGCATCTCGGCTCCTTCCACGATTTAGCTATTGTGGACATTGCTGCTATGAACATTGGGGTGCATATGGCCCTTCTCTTCACTACATCTGTATCTTTGGGATAAATACCCAGTAGTGCAATGGCTGGGTCATAGGGTAGCTCAATTTTTAACTTTTTAAGGGACCTCCACACTGTTTTCCAGAGTGGCTGTACCAACTTGCATTCCCACCAACAATGTAGGAGGGATCCCCTTTCTCCACATCCTCTCCAACAATTGTTGTTTCTTGCCTTGTCTATTTTTGCCATTCTAACTGGCGTAAGGTGGTATCTCAGTGTGGTTTTGATTTGAATTTCCTTGATGGCTAATGATTTTGAACATTTTTTCATGTGTCTGTTAGCCATTTGTATGTCTTCATTGGAAAAGTGTCTGTTCATATCTTCTGCCCATTTTTTGATTTGTTTATTTGTTTCTCGTGTATTGAGTTTGAGAAGTTCTTTGTAGATCTTGGATACCAGTCCTTTATCTGTAGTGTCATTTGCAAATATATTCTCCCATTCCGTGGGCTGCCTCTTAGTTTTTCTGACTGTTTCCTTGGCTGTGCAGAAACTTTTAATCTTGATGAAGTCCCATAAATTCATTTTATCTTTTGTTTCTCTTGCCTTTGGGGATGTGTCATGAAAAAGGTTGCTTTGGCCGATGTCGTAGAGGTTGCTGCCTATGTTCTCCTCTAGAATTTTGATGGATTCCTGTCTCACATTCCATGGGTCTATGTGTCTGTTTTTGCACCAGTACCATGCTGTCTTTATGATCACAGCTTTGTAGTACAGCTCGAAATCCGGCATTGTGATGCCCCCAGCTTTGTTTTTCCTTTTCAACAGTTCCTTGGAGATTCGGGGCCTTTTCTGGTTCCATACAAATTTAAGGACTATTTGTTCCAGTTCTTTGAAAAACGTTCTCGGTATTTTGATCGGGATAGCATTGAAAGTGTAGATTGCTCTGGGTAGCATGGACATTTTAACTATGTTAATTCTTCTGATCCACGATCTTGGTATATCTTTCCATCTTTTTATGTCTTCCTCAATGTCTTTCAAGAGTGATTTATAGTTTCTCTCATTTAATTATCTTGCTACTCCTGTCAGTAATCAAATTGACCATAGACATATGGGTTCTATACTATAGACATATAAGTAAATTCTATTCCATTGGTCTTTATAGCTGTACTTACGGCAGTACTATACTGTCTTGAGTACTGTATCTTTGTAATAATTTTGAAATTATGTTGTGTGAGTCTTCCAACTCTATTCTTTTTCAAGATTGTTTTGGCTATTGTGGATGTCTTGCGTCTGTGTATGGATTTTAGGATCAGCTTGCCAATTTCTGAAAAGAAGCCAGCTGAAATTTTGATAGGTATTGCATTGAATCTTTTGATCAGTTTGGGGGAGTACTGCCATCTTAACAATATTAAGTCTTCCAATCCATGAACACGGGATGTCTTTCCATTTATTTATAGGTCTTTAATTTCTGTAAACAATGTTTTGCTGTTTTCAGAGTTTAAGTTTTACACTTCTTTTATTGAGTTTATTCCTAAGTATTTTATTCTTTTTGATGCAGTTGAAAATGGAATTGTTTTCTTATATCCATTTTTTGAATGTTTGCTGCAATGTATAAAAATACAATTATTTTGTACTGAATTGTATCCTGCAAATTTATGGAACTCACTTATTACTTTTAATAGTTTTTTAGTGGATTCCTTAGAATTTTCTGTATGTAAGATCATGCAGTCTGTGAATAGAGATAGTTTTACTTTCTTTCCATTCTGAATTTCTTTTCTCAAATTTTCTTGCCCAATTTTTCAGACTAGAATCTCCAGTACATTGTTGAATGGAAGTGGTGAGAGTGCACATTTTTGTCTTGTTCCTGCTCTTAAGGAATAAGTGTTTAGTCTTTCATTATTAAGTATGATTTAGGGGGCACCTGGGCTCAGTCAGTTAAGTGTCCAACTCTTGATTATGGCTCAGGTCATGATCTCAGGGTCATGGGATGAAGCCCCACATCGGGCTCTGTGCTCAGCACAGAGTCTGCTTGTCCCTCTCCCTCTGCTCCTCTCCCTGCTTTCTCTCTCTCTCTCTCTCAAATAAAAAAAAGAATAAAATCTTTTTTTTTTTTTGAAGTACGATTTAACTTTGCATTTTCTGTATGTGACCTTTATCAGATTGAGGAATTTCCCTTCTATTCCTGTTTTTTACCGTTTTCATCAAGTAGGGATATTGAATTTTTTTCAAATTCTTTCTCTGAATCTATTAAGATGTTTGTGTGGGTTTTGTCCTTTATTCTATTAATGTGGTATATTACGTTAATTTTTGAATGTTAAACCAATCTTGCATTCCTGGGGTAAATTCCTTTTGGTCATGGTTTTATGTTATAGGTTGAATGTGTCCCCCAAAAATCCATATGTTGAAGTCCTAACCCCCAGTACCTCAGAATGTGACCTTATTTGCAAATAGGGCTGTTGAGGATGTAAGTAGTTAAGATTAGGTCATTCTCAATTGAGATGGGACCCTAATCTAATTGACTTATGTTCTTATAAAAAGAAGAAATTTGAACACAGACATGCACACAGGGAGAATGTCATGTGAAGATTGGAGTTACACTACCGTAAACTGAAGAACTACCAGAAGGTAGGAGAGGCCTGGAACAGACTTCCCTAGCACCCTCAGAAGGAACCAACCCTGCCAACACGTTGAACTCAGACTTCTAGCCTCCAGAACTGT
This sequence comes from Ursus maritimus, assembly GCF_017311325.1. Classification (NCBI taxonomy): domain Eukaryota; kingdom Metazoa; phylum Chordata; class Mammalia; order Carnivora; family Ursidae; genus Ursus; species Ursus maritimus. The sequence continues at coordinate 71,670,577 of NW_024426774.1, forward strand.
GAGATAATAAATTTTTGTTGTTTAAGGCACCTGTGTTGTGATACTTTGTTACGGCAGCTCTAGCAAACTTACACAGTGAATTAACCTTTTTATATATTACTGGATTTGGTTTGCTAGTTTATTGTTGAGGATCTTTGCATCTGTATTCATAATAGATGTTGATCTGTTTTCTTTACTTGTGATGTCTTTGTCTAGAATTATTTTCTTAGTATTTCTCTAGGCTTACCAGATAAGATGGTAGGTATCAACTTACCTCACTTTTACGTTAACTTATCCCAGTGAGATACAGAAACATCCGCCCTATATAACTCTATTCCCTCCCCCTTTTTGGTTCTTATTTTTGTTATATTATTGTTACATCTATATATGTCACAAACCCAATAATAATACATTGGTATAGTGATGACTATATAATTTTATGTTTATTAAAGGACCTGATCAAAGATAGGAAAGCAAGAAACTTCATCTTATAGAGTTCATTATATTAACCTTTTTATCCACCATTCCTGGTTCTGTTCATTTGTACCTTATTTTCTAAGCAAAGAGGATCCACTGAAGACTTTTAGTGGGGAAAGGGGCTGGTGAACATTTAAATATGCGCAGCAATATTTGAGGACAGTTGCTCTGGCAGACATATGCACTGTGGGAGGTGCGAGGGGTAGAGAAATCCAGGAAGTAAGTTAGGAGGCAGTTGCAGCAATTAAGGTAGAAGTTCATGGGAGCCTGGGTTTGGCTTGATTTTGGCTCTGTTGTCTGGTATTTTGCCTTCTGGAACTGGGAATGTCTAAGTCAGTGTGAATAGGCACTGACTCAGTCCACATGGGTAAGTACACTCATTAGGACTTGTTGATGAACTGATGTCAATCCAAGGATGACCCCAAGATGGAGAAAATGCCTGGTCTGGTGATTTGAGGGGGCTCAGAAGGAGAGACTTTTCCCATGGCAAGCCTATGTGGAGAACATGATGTCTAGCAAGTAAAGCTCATTGCAGGATAAAAGTAAATTGCCACACAGTTATGTGTGAATGCCAGGGAGGAGGGGGGAAGGAAGAGAAGGAGAGATTCTTCTCCATGCACGTGTCCCTGCAGCTGTTAGGGATGAGGTTACAAACCATGGAAGGGAATGCAGAATCCCCCTTCCCGTTCCCAGGGCAGATGACCTTTCAGAAATTAAACAAATCAATTATGTGTCCTCAGAGGAAACATGTTTGACTGCCGTAATTCAATGGGCTCTATTGTTTCAGGTGAAGCCAGGTGATTGAATTCATCACTGATATCCTTGCTAAGTTTTGTCTGTGAATTTTCCTTTGGAATAATATTGTAAGATCAGGATTAGACACACCCCTACATACAGTTTTTTTAAAAATACACCAAGAATAAAGAGCATTCTCCCCTAAGTATAGAGACAGCATTGGTGCTATAGACCATGCGTAGTGGTTATTCTAGTACAAGAAAGAGGTAACCAAGTCCTGAATAAGGTAGTGGTGATAAAGATTCACTTGCAGCATGCTGGCAGAGGTAGTTGAGGTAGCAAAAAACAGTAACAAATGTTTGGAAGTTTAAGAATACTTCTAAATAATACATCAAAGAAGAAATCAAAGTGAAAACCAGAAAATACTTAGAACTAAAAAAAAAGAAATATACAAACTATTAAAAATAATAAAACTGCTTCATACTACTGGAGTGTTCTCAAAATCCTCAAGCTGAAAATACCGTTTAAAATCACTGTGCCCCTTGGCATCTGCAGAAGTGAATGCAAGTCTCTGCAGAATTCTCTCAAGAACGTTCAAGGAATATGATATCACAATCAAAAATTTAAAAGGAAACAACATAGGAAACAAGCCACTGTAAGAAGCAGCGGGAAAAAACAGCTGAATGAGTCAAACCCTTTGCACATTGGAATTAGACACAGATTACAAAATACGTGTATTTAATATGTTTTAATGAAAGAAGAGGTTGAACACAATTCATTTGAAGAAGGAGAAAGAATATTTTTTAAGTGATCAAGTAGGTCTGAGAGAAGAAACTGAGTATTTGGAAATGAAAAATATAATTGGAAAATTTATTATAAAGAAAATCAACATTTTTGTAAAATCAAATGTATCATTTCTTTTACCTTTGTGTTTATTTTTCTCTTTTAAATATTTAATCTATCCAGAATTTAATTTGGTGTAAGTGAAAGAGAGAATCCAATTTCATATTTTCCAGATGGCTACCCTCTTATCCTATTTATTAAATATATCATTTTACCCCACTAGCTTGAAATGCCAGCTTTTGTCAGGAACTAATCCCAATATTTATTTGCATCTATTTCTGGGATATGTATTTTTTTTCCATTGATCTTACTGTTCATGTGCTGATACCAAACTTTTTTTTTTTTTACAATTTTATTTATTTCTTTTAGAGAGAGAGAGAGTGCATGAGCTGGGGGAGGAGCAGAGGGAGAGGGGCAGGCAGACCCCGCACTGAGTGCAGAGCCGACCCAGGGTTCAATCCCACGACCCCAAGATCACGACCCAAGCCCAAAACCAAGAGTCAGATGCTCAATGGACTAAGCTACCCAGGCTCCACCCCCCCTTTTCTTTTTTTAAGATTTTTATTTATTTATTTTAGAGAGAGGGAGCAAGGGCATGAGCTGGGAGAGGAGCAGAGGGAGAGGGACAAACACACTCCAGGCTGAGCATGGAGATATCAAACTTTTAATTACTATAATGTTTATAATACCTTTTAGTATCTGGTAGGGCTAGTCCTCCTTCATTACTCTTTCCTTGCTTTATTCCCAAAGTAATGGTATTGGTATTTTTCTTGAGAAAGCTCAACTTACATATTTATTCATAAAGAATTACCATCATATTTCATCATCTCTTTACCTAAGAATGTGTCTATTTATTAAAATCTTTTTAAATGACCTTTCACAGTGTTTCCACATTTTTATTATGTGACTCATATACATTTCTTAGATTTATTCCTAGATATTTTATCATGTTTCTTGTTTTCGTAAATTGGATATTTTTGTTATATTTTCTAGATAATCATTCATATATTGGAGAACTATTAATTGTGTTTTTATTTTGTTCTCAGCCACCTTACTAAATTATCTTACTCTTGGTAACAGTGATTTTTTAAGTTGATTTTCCTGGATTTTCTGCCATAGCATCATCTCATCTGCAAATAGTAATGTTTTCTTCCTTCTCCTACATGATTTTATATATATATTTTTTTCTTTTCTTCTCTAATGACATCGGCTAGTATTGGCCAAAGTTAAATAATACTGGTAATAATATGCATTCCAGTTTTGTTTCTGATTTTAATGGGATTCAGTGTTTCACTATATGGTTTCTAGCCTTTGAAATGACAGATGTATCTTTTTCATGCTAAGAAACTATTCATCTATTACCTGTATGGATAGATTTTTTTTTTTTTAGATGCCTTTTCAGCTTGTACAGGAATGTTCATATAGTATTTCTTTTTTAACATATGTTTAAGTTGTATTACAATAATCATCTTAATATTGAGCCATCTTTGCATTTTGGGTATGAGTTTTACTTGATCATGATATATTTGATTAATGTGCTAGAGTCAATTGACCGATATTTTATTTACAATGTTTAGGGATTGGACTGTCTCAATGTTATACTGAATTGACAAAAAGATTTTGGAAATGTTCATTTTAATAGTCTAGAACCACTTAAATAATATTAAGAGTTACATATTTCTTAAAGATTTGATGGAATTCACTCATAAAATATTCTGAAAATTGATCTATTTGTATTCATTTTCTGGGGTAGGTTTTAATAATTTACATTTCCCTAATTATGTATTACATATATTTGCATAAAGCTGAACAACATATTATGATTTAATTTCCTAAGTATCTATGCTTAATTCTCGATACTCATTTTTCACATTTATATATGTGCTTCTTCCTTTTTTATTTATATCGTTTGACTAGCTGTCCTAAATCTTTACCTTTTTATTTTTCTTTAAGAATATTCTCTAGGATATGTTTATTTGGTCTATAGTTCTCCTCTTTCGTAATTCTTTAATTGTTGTTTTTATCTTTATGAGTATTTCATTGCCTTTGTTCTTAAGACTGCCATATTGTTTTTTTTCTAACTTACTGAATTGGACACTTAATTATTTTCATTCTCCGTTTGTCTTTCAATTGACAGAGGCTATTTTTAGTAGTTTTTTCAAGAAAGATTCCTAGGAATTGTGTTCTCTAGGTATTTGTATGTTTTAAGTCATCTGCATGTTGCCTTTATGCTTGAACTATACTTCAGCTGGAAATAAAATTCTTGGATCATAGTATCCCTATGAATAATATCCCTAGAATTTTGAAGACACTGTATTTCTACAATATTGAATACTGCTTTAAAGAAGTATGAAGCATCCTGATTTCTGTCTCTTCCCCTTGAGGTGATTTCATTTTCTGTCTGAAAGAAAATCTTTGAAGTCCAGTAACTTTATTAGGGCATGTTCTAGTGCTGATTAATCTTTGTTGGTTCTTCCTGGAAGATGATGTGCCTGTTCAAATCTATAGATTCAAGTTGTTTTATTTCAGAAGAATTTTCTTGAATTTATACTGTGAATGTTTTTTGTGTGCTGATTGTTCTGTTGTCTTCTGAATGCATATTGAACATTAACCCTTTCTTATCTGCCTTCCATGGAGATGATTTTTTCCTATAACTCTTTAAAATTCTTTTTCTTCTTTTTGATTTTTTACAAATGTTATTTATAATCTTAAACTGTAACTGTTAAACTGTTACTCAGTTTGCTTAAGCCTGTCATCCCATTTCTTTAGCTTGTTTTCAACAATATCTTTTCTTCTTTCTGCAGTTTCCATTTCTTTGAAAATTGAGCAACAGTTTAAGAATATAAATTTGTTTTTCTACATCTTCCTTGGGCTTATTCAGGTCAATTTTATCTTATCTGAAGTTGTCTTATTGCTTCTTCCTTCAGTCCTTTTATCTGTGCTTTGAACTCTTGATTCATGGAGGCCACTTTTTCACTAAGTTCTTTGAATCCATAAGAAGTTATTTAGTCACATTTTTCAAACATTCCACAATCAGTTTTATGACATATGTTGAATTTGTTTTATTTCTTTTGTCTTTTTTCCTGCAATGGTTTTGTCTCCTAGTTCCTTTTTTTAAAAGCTTTATTGAAATATAATTCACATATAATATAATCTACCCACTTAGAGCATACAATTTGATTTTTTTAGTATATTCATAAGGTTGTGAAACCATTCCTGATTCCTTTTTTGTTATTCTCATTTTTTAATACAGTCCTTTCTGAACCACCTATATGGGGAAAGAAAATGCGAGAGAGGCATCAGAGACTGAACAACTTCTAGGCTAACAAGTCCTAACTCACAATAAAGCCCTACGTACATAAGGTCTAGTGGAGTATATTGTGAGTGTGGATTCAGTCTTTACATAGTATTAATTGAATAGAATTGGTAGCTTCAGTGCCATCCATTAACCTAGTTTCCCTACTTTCAGAAAATTTTTTTGCAAGAATGTCATGTCTGTGTGGTTTCAAAAGGGAGTCATGGAGAATTCTAGAACCAGTTTGCAAACGTCAGCCTTCTTTAAAACAAGTAACTTGCTTTTGCTCCTCAGGGTATACAACTAACTTGAAAAACTGTGCCTTGTTGCCTCTGCTTGAGATCTGCAGCCATGGGTATTGTCTCTTGGCACCCTTTCTCTGACCTAATTTTCACTGTACTTGGCAGCCCTTCTTTATAAATAACAAGGTTCAGATCATAAGTGTTGCCTGATTTCTCATAGAGTTTTTTTTTTTTTACCCTTGGTTGTTTTTTTGTTTTTTGTTTTTTGTTTTTTTGGTGGGTTTTAGAAAGCAGACAGTGTCTGTCTTAGCTCCAGCTGCTCTAACAATATATCATAAACTAGGTGTCTTAAAACATCAGAAGTTTATTCTCAGTTCTGGAGGCTGGAAGTCTGAGATCATGATTGGGTTCTGGTGAGAGCCCTCTTCGAGGCTGCAGACTGCCGACTTCTCACAGAGAGCAGAGAGAGGAAGCAACTCCAACTCTTAACAGGACACTTATTCCATTCACGGGGCCTCCACTAACCCTATTTCCTCCCAAAGACCCTGCCTTCTAATTCCGTCACACTGGAAGAACGGGTGTCAACGTATGAATTGTGGTGGGGGACACAAACATTCAGTCATAGCAGATTTAGAGATTTCTTTATTCTTCCATCTTTAAATGTGAGACTGATAGTTTTATTATTAATTTAGTTCTTCTCCTGGTTATTTTTTAAGCTTTAATATATGTAAGCCCTCTATTTCTTGCCCAACTTTAGACTGTATGTATTTTGATTCACTATTTTGTAAAGTAAGAAAATAAAGCTATCTGCAATTCCTTCACCCTTTTTTCTCTATTTTTTGTTTCTTTTCTGTTTTCTGTTGCGCTGCCACATCTGTTAGCATCCCAGTATTTTTACAGCATTGAGATTTAAGGCATTTATATTCTTTGTAACTGCAATGAAGTGTCTGGGTGTTTTTGTTTTGTTTTGTTTTGGCTTTATTGGTTTGTTTGTAAGCTGATTCTAAAACCTAGAAAAAAATAGCAATCGGATAAATTTTTATGGACTCGAAATATTGTGAACTGTGAAGTAAAAGTATCTTTGGGACCTCAGAGAAGGAAACATAATTCTATGCCACTAACTCTTGAAGGAGAATGTTCCAAGTTTCATATGAAATGAATTATCTTCCTTATACTCTGAGAAAATATACTATATTTTAGTTGCTTCACATTTTCTGGAGAGTGCCCCCTCCAGGCTTTTAATTACCTTTTTTTCCTTTTCAGTATATACATTATTTCTGACATATGCAATATTACATTCACGTTAAAAAGTCCATCTTTTTCCTGTACTATACTATACATACCGTACTAATTTTTTAATAAAAACTACTTTCTTCTTGAAGGTCCCTCACTGGGATCCAAATGGGAGTAGTTGCTTTTAAAGTTTACTGTTCATCTGTCATCTGGAATTTTTTTTTTTTAAATCACTCTTCTACGTAGGTGTCACTTTCTTGAAGCTTCACCCTTTCCCATACTTCTTCTTTTGTTTAACTAAAATACATTCTTAATTTTTTTCTTTAGAAAGTGTGCATGGGATATAAATACCTTGGGACTTACATGTCTGAAAATAGCCATTAATATATATTCTTTCTTGATTGCTAGTTTAGCTGAGCATAGACTTCTAGAACAAAGGTAATTTTTTCTCTCAGAACTTTTGAAGTATTGTTCTATTCTAGAAAATTATTTTACTGAAAAGAAAACTGATGCCACTTTGATTTTTGCTCCATTAAAGGTGATATATCTTTATTGAGGAATAATTGGCATTCAATAAATCGCACATCTTTATGTGCAGTTTGGTAACTTTCAACATTTGTATATACCCATGAAACCATCCTTTTCTCCTCTCCTCTACTCTGGATCTCTTCTAATGATCTATCTTTTAGTTAACTAATCCTCTTCTGTGTGTTTTCAGTTTTTAATTCCTAACGAACTTTTAGTTTCAGCAATTTATGTGTTTCCATTTGAGAATTTACATTTGATTCTCTCTTTTCAGTATTATTGATTCTACTTCTCTAGTGAAAGTCTTCATTTTGCCCTATATTTTCTAGAACATATTAATTATAGTTAAAGTCATGCCTGGTAACTCCAATATCTGTATCATCTGTGAGTCTGTTGAAGTCTGTCATACTCCTCGGTTTGGGTCAGTTGGTACTATTGTTTGGCATGTTTGGTAATCTTTGATAGAATGCCAAATCTTATATATGAAAATAGTAGATATAATTTGAGGCTCTGGCTAATGTTTTCTTTTTACAGAGAAGATTTACCTGCCACAGGCAGTTAGAGTAGGGACGGATGGCTTTACACGAGTCTGGGCTGAGCTGATTTGAAGTTGGACTTCAGTCTTCTGAGCATACTGTTCTACTTCCATCTTAGCCATATACCTATGGTGTTTCTCTTCCAGAGTCTTAACTGGAAGTCTAAGATGTATACCAGACCCTTTCCCATTAGTACACACTGATCTCTAATTCTGTCACCCATTCTGAGAGATTGCCCTGACACTTGATTTGTTTCCCAGGTTCTCAGGGGCTGCTCTTTGGTTTGGTGCTTCAGCTCTTGCATCTGAGCCATTTGCTATCAGCAGCTTCACTGAAAGGAAAAGTTATACAGAACCTACCCCTCTTCTTGGAATTCTTGCCTCTCAAGTCCTGTCAGGATCACAGCTTCCAAATTAAGAAACTGAAAAAAGGAGCAAATGAAATCCAAAATAAGCAGAAGAAAGAAAAGAATACACAGGAGCCCAAATTAATGAAATGGAAAACAGAAAAGTAGAGAAAGTCAATGAAACCAAAAACTGATTCTTTCAGGGGGAGAAAAGGGGTAAACCTCTAGCCAGCCTGGTTAAAAAAAGAGGAAGAAAAAGAAAACCCAAGTTCCCATTATCAGGAATGAGAAGTAACATAACTACAGAGCCTATTGATAAGAAAAATAATAAAAGAACAACTTTATGTCAATCAATTCAACAACTTAGATCAAGTAGATAAATTCCTTGAAAAGTAAAAACAACCAAAGCTCACTCAAAAAGAAATAGGTAACCTGAATTATGCTATATCTGTTAAAGATATTGAATTTCTAGTTTAAAAACTTCCTACAAAGAAAACCTTAAACCTGGATGGCATCACTGGTGAATTTAACCAAACATTTAATAAAGATAATACTAATTCTAAACAATCAGTTCAGAATACTGAAAAGAGGAATACTTCCCAGTTCATTCTATGAAAACAGCATTACCCTTATCCCAAAACCTATAAAATGGGAGGGGGATCAATATAATGAATATTAACAATATAAAATACTTATTATCTTGAGGTGTTTATGTAGGGGGCACCTGGCTGGCTCAGTCAGTGGAACATGCAACCCTTGGTCTCAGGGTTGTGAGTTTGAGCCCTACATGTGGCTTAAAGTTTACTTTAAAAAAAGTTTCAGGGTGCCTGGTTGGCTCAGCCGGTTAAGCATCTGACTCTTGACTTCAGCTCAGGTCATGATCTCAGGGTTGTGAGATCGAGCCCAGCATCAGGCTCCGTGCTGGATGTGGAGCCTGCTTGAGATTCTCTCTCTCCCTCCTCCTCTGCCGCTCCCCGCTCTCTAATAAATAAATAAATAAATACATACATAAATAAATTTTAAAATTTTAATATGTAGAAATAAAACTCATGACAATAACAGCACGAAAGGCAAGAAGAGAGTAAAAATTAAAGCATTCTATAGTCCTTGCACTGGTGAAAATATAAATTTATGTTAGAGTCTAGCAAATCAAGATGCATGTTGTATTGTAGTCGCTAGGATAAACATGAAAAGAATAGTAAAATAATGTAGAATTAACAATCTATTCCAAAGGGAAATAAAATGATTAAAAGCATTTGGGTTTTTTTTTTCCAAGTGCAAGAAAGGAGAGTGAAAGCAGCATAGAACAGATGGGACAAAGAACATGGTGAGATGTAGATGTGAACCCTAATACATTGACATTTATTTTAAATATAAGTACTTGGATTAAAAGGCAAGGATTATTCAGTCTGGATGAAACCACTGAAACAAAACCATGGAGCTCAAGCAGGAGAGCATGCAGGAAGAAGCAGAGAGGATGGATTTGCAAGCAGATTGCAGAACAGCCTACCAGGAGCGTTTCTTAGGGTGAGGGCCACCTCCCTAAGTGTGAGACCCAATCCTTTGTGCCCAGTAACAAGAGGAAAATGTACAGGCTGGTGCCAGACCTTTCCACGAGACCGGATTTGGTTTGAGAAACAAAAGGAGACGGACTAAACAAGGAATCACACACTTGAGTTCAGCACTGTGTACCGCTGATAAATGTGTAACACCTGGCTCTCCAAGTGTAATTCCAGCATGAACGTTGACATTAACAAGTAGGATGAAAGTGAAACAATGAAGATGTGTTGGAACTTCACTCATCCACCAATGATCTGTGTGACTTCTTTGTGGAATTGGATCATAGTTTTGGATACTGGAAGAATAGATCTTTTTTTTTTTTCTATTTACAATGCAATGGCTACAGATGTGACATGTTTTAAGTTTCATCTGCATTCTTAACATTTTCTCCATCACTTTCTTAGATCTAGACCAGGGTTCAGCAAACTACAACCCAAGAACCACATTAAACTTAGTTCACATAACTCTTTTAAATTATCTATTCCATTCTAAATATCACAATGCTTTGATAGGCACCAAAATATATGAATGAGCTCTTTTTAGTAGTCAGATGTTGTACATCATTTCTTTTTTCCTTGAACTTCTATTTTCTTTTCACTTCTTTCACATAATTTTTCCCAGTGCAATTTCATTATGCTTTAACATTTTTATTGATTATCCTATCATATTTCTTGCAACAAAAATAATATACAAATTAAAATTTAACTTGTCTTAATTTCTTATGTCCATACGTCTCACAAATATTGTTTCCTCTGATGGAGTTATTGCAGTTATCAGCGGTATACAATTAAACAAAATAAACATTATAAATTTTAACAAATAATGACTAATATGTAAAAGTTTACTGGAAAATTATCATCTAATGATATTAGATGATGCTAATTGGACTCTCAATGTAATCTGCATGTAATCACAATTAAATATTTAAGTATGACTTACTTTCAGAGACAGGCTTAGCATCAATTCTTTTCCTCCTCTCAGATTTTATAGATGTAAGCTGAGAATCCTTGTTAACATAAATAACTGATAGAGGGAAAAAGTTTTATTTTAAAAATATCACTCAAGCCTTGGAAATCCTTTCAAGTTATGTGTCAAAGTTGTGTAGTAATCATCAAAAATTGTTATTAATGACCTATCACTGGTAATTTGATTAGATCCTCCCTCAATTTTGTCAAAACCCAGGAATTAGACACTACCCAACTTGTAAAAAATTTTGTTTCTAGTCTTTAAAGTCATTCAATTTTTCAGTTTTTGGTAGTTTTGATGAAAGAGCCTGTCTAAGACTTATTATATTACTTTGATTTATTCTTGTTATTTTTAGAGAAATCTCATTTTTGTAGCTTAAGTTAGTTAAAGTGAGATTTAAAAACCAAGCACACAAATATGAAACTTGTACATTCTTTGGGAACAAAGAATAATCATGCTGAATTTCTGTTTGTAGGACATCCTGAAATATCTTTAAAAGGCAAGACAGGTGAAAAGAGTTGGATACTCAACAGTTGTTGTATAGAGATAAGTTAGTAATTTATTAGCACTTGAAAAGGAGCATGTTTATAATTACATGTTTGATATTATTAGAAAAGCACATCAAATCTGAGAGGGAGGAATTATCTCTAATTAAATAAAGTTGATTTTGTAAAGTTCAGGATATTATGTTCTAGTTTATGTTTTGGGAACATTTTATCCTACACCTGTACAGAGATAGATGTTCTATTTTTTTAATAGACTTTATTTTTTAGAGCAGTTTTCGGTCATAGCACAACTGAGTAGAAGGTACAGAGATTTCCCATGTACTTCCTGCCATCACTCATGCACAGCCTCCCCCATTATCAACGTCCCTCACCAGAGTGCTGCATTTGTTACAGCTGATGAACATACTCTGCCACGTTATTATCACGTAAAGTCCATAGTTTACAGTAGGTATTACTCTTGCTGTTGCACCTCCTGTGGGCTTGGACAAATGTGTAATGACGTTTCCACCAGTATAGTATACAGAGTAGTTTGACTGCCCTAAAAGTCCTGTGCATAACAATTCATCTCTCCCTCTCCTCTAATCTCTGGAAACCACTGATCTTTTTACTGTTTCCATAGTTTTGTCTTTCCAGAACATGATGTAGTTGAAATCATAGAGTGCAATCTTTTCATATTGGCTTCTTTTACTTAGTAACATGCATTTAAGTTTCCCCCATGTCTTTTCATGGTTTGATGGTTCATTTCACTTTAGTGCTGAATAATACTCCGTTGTCTGGATGTGCCAGTTTATGCATTGACACTGAAAGACATTTTGCTGGCTTCCAAGTTTTGGCAATTACAAAAAAAAAAAAATCTGCTATAAACATTTATGTGCAGGTTTTTGTGTGGACATGTTTTCAACCCCTTTAGGTAAATACTAAGCAGGATTTCTGTATTGCATAGTAAGAGCATGTTTAGTTTGGTAAGAAACTGCCAGCTGACTTCCAAAGTGCTATACCATTTTACATTTCCACCAGCAATAAATGAGAGTTCCTGTTGCTCCATGTCCTGACCAGCGCTTTGTGTTGTTGGTGTTCTGTTTTGTAGTGGTAGCTCATTGTTCTAATCTGCATTCCCCTGATGGCATATAACATGGAGCATCTTTTCGTTTGCTTATTTGCTGTCTGTATATCTTCTCTGGTGAGGTCTGCTAAGGTCTTTGATACATTTTTTAATCAGGTGGTTTGTTTTCTTATTGTTGAGTTTTAAGTGTTCTCTTTATTTTGGATAATAGTCCGTTATCAGATATATCTTTTGCAAATATTTTCTCTCCATCTGTGACTTGTCTTTTCATTCTCTTGATAAATGTCCTATTTTTAAGAAAGAAATTTAAACTACTCTGTGGAGAGTCTTAGCAAAAGGAAAGTATTAGACCATCAGTAAGCAGGAGACCTACAAAAAGTTTATTAATAATTGTTGCTATATATATTATTTACATTAAAATCTATAACATATCCCAGTTATAATATAACAAGAATACAAATGAATATAAAAATATATATGATAATATAAATATAATAACACAGGTAAAAAGAATAATTGATCAGCAAGTGGCTGGCTAGTGACAGGGAGGAGACATATGCCCAAATAAAAATAAATATTGGGGTTGTTGTTGGTGTGTGTGTGTGTGTGTGTGTGTGTGTGAATAAGGGCATCTTCTTTAGTTACCTAAGAGAAAATTAGGAAAACTACAGTAAAATAATCTGCTGGTAAGCATTGAATTTATTTAACTGTAGAACTAAAATTAAAGCAAATGTGGGTTTTTGATTACAGAAGAGAATGTAAATATCTAAACCAAGATATTATGAAAAGGGAATGAAGTAACAAGTTGAGAGGAGAGGGGAAAAGACATGAATTGTTAGTGTAAGCGTAACAAAACCCTTAAAAGTTGGGAGGTCACAAGATATCATTTGATAATAGAGGCATAAATATCCTTTTTAAATGATATTTTTAGAACAAATTTTTATGGAATACAAAATATGGAAGTACAAAAAATTATAAGTGTGCCAACTGTTGAATTTCATAAAATGAACATATAAAGATACTCATGCTAAAAGGACCCAAGTCAAAAAGTAGAACATTACCAGCACTCAGGGGCCTCCTCTTACCTTCTTATAGTCACTCAAGGGCATCCATTATACTCAGTTCTAACTGAATATATTAGTTTTGTCTGTTGTCGTGTGTCATGTGTGTCATGTAATTGGATTCATATACTATAATGGGTCTGATTTCTTTTGCTCAACATTATGTTTTTGAGATTCAGTCATGTTGTTGAAGCAGTAGTGGCCCGTTCATTATCATACATGTAGAGTACTCAATTATATGAGTATATCACAATGTATCCACTTTACTACGAGGGGGCATTTATTTGATACGTTTTAGGAGGAGGCTAATATAAATAATTTTGCTGTGGATATTCTTGTACTTGTCTTTTTGGTGACTATATGCCTGCTTTTCTGTTGGGAATAATTATTTAAGGGGAAAAATAAAATGTATTCACTTAAATATGCAAAAATACTATCCCTGTCATATAACATATAAACTTTAACTGTTGATTTCACCAAAAATTAAAACATAACTATAAAAGGAAAATGGAAGGAGCACCTGGTAGGCTCAATCAGTTAAGTGTCTGCCTTCGGCTCAGTCATGATCCCGGGGTCCCAGGATAGAGCCCCACATCGGGCTCCCTGCTCAGCAAGGAGTCTGCTTCTCCCTCTCCCTCTGCCCCTCTCCCTGCTCATGCTCTCTCTTTCTCTCTTTCTCTGAAATAAATAAAGTCTTTTTAAAAAAAAGAAAATGGGGGCGAGGAAGTAGATAGGCTTAAGAGAGCTATAGCTTTATCTAATAAGAAATCAATAGATGTCTAATATAGATAGAATATTATAAAATATTTTAATTTTAATAGACTATTTAATATTTATAATATATAAACCAAATTTTTCTATTAAAAATAAGTTATTTTAAAATAATTTATATAAGGAAAGTCTACATTTCCACAAGTTTTCTTACTTAAAAAATCAGCGTATTAGGATATCATTTAAAAATATGGAGATAAATGTCAAAAGAGATTACCCCAAATAATTGAAATTTGTTATCTCAGATGGTTGGGGAGGACTTCTTTTTGTAATAAGTCTTGTAATATCATCTAACTTTTCTCTAAGTCCCCTGTATTATTTGATTTATTACCACGTGCATGTATTATTTTAGTAAAATTAAGGGTTTTGTTGGTTTGGTTTGGTTTGGTTTTGCACAAGGACAGCCAGCAATAACTTAACAAAAAGTGATTGTGAATCATGTAAATGTATCTGACCAAAACCAAACACAATGTACCCCCAATTCAACTCCCTTTAGCGAGATCCTAAAAATGCCCCCCACCACTTGAAGACCACCCGACACTTAGATGAATGAGTCAGAGATGAAAGTCCAATTGAGAAGAGACTGGTTTTTAACTACAGTTCAGTATCTTACTTTTGCAAATTTTACACAAATATGTGACCATATAAACATAATGTAACCACCTCTCCCAGGGCCAGGAAGGAGGGGTCCAAGTGTGGGCCTGATAAATCTGCTTCTGGGAGCAAAGGGAAGAAGGTAGACTAAAAGACCCAGATTCAAGCCCAGATCTGCCTTTTAGGAATTATGGGATGTCAAGTACTTACTCAACTTCTCTATGCCTCAGTTTCCCAGCCTGTTAAGTGGCAATAATAAACCCTTAAGTATTGTGCTGAGATGCTAATAAGATCATGCTATCATGTTAGTGAAAGACCAGCTAGCTTCAAAGTCAAAAGCAGTTGGCCCACATCCCATAGAGAAGCCTGGGATCCTCATATCTGTGGTGCAGTAGGAATTTAGAAACCTCTAGTTATCGTGGGGTACGTCCTTAAGTAGCTCTGATCCGAATTCTCTTAGAGAGGACAATCTAAAAATTCCAGATTAAAGCAATTTTCTTTCATCTTTGACAAACATATTGAGCCAGTCAGATTGCTAGTAAATTGTGTTCCAAAATCAGGCCCATGTAAGAAATGAGGTTCTAGATGTCTACCAAAAATCCCAGTGAGAGGAGCAAGTTCTGACCAGGACCTTTTGATCTTTCTCTCCCTCCTGTTTGTTATCTCTAGGAGTAAGAAGGCAAAGCTGACTTATCCATAGCTGGCTTCTTAGAACATGATGTTAATTGGCAATGCTGTATAAAACTCAGATGTAGGAAAAAGGGTAAAAATCAAAGCTTCTACACCTTCCATTTGGAATTCCTGCGCAGTTTTACCAGGTTGGTACCACTTTACTTACCACTTTATTACAGATTATTTCGTCGTTGTTGTCTGCTTCATGCTGGTGGCTCTATAATTTCATGGTTTGGATCGCATCTTTTTCATTAATTCATTTCAACAAATATTTGTTAAGTCCTTACTATATACACAACTTTGTGACTCTGCCAGGGACAGGAACAAGAAAGATGATTAATACATTTTCCTGGTCTGAAAGAGCTTAAAATGTAGCTGCAGCGCATTTCCAGTGCTAGGAATTTATCCTACACAGACACTCACAAAAGTTCACCAAGTGAACTTTTGGTGGCTCAGTCGGTTAAAGTGATTTCAGCTTGAGTCATGATCTCAGGGTCATAAGATGGAGCCCCACGTCGGGCTCCACACTGAGCATGGAGTCTGCGTAAGAGTCTCCCTCTCCCTCCACCCCTCCTCCCCTCCCTGCTTGTGTGTGTGTGCACTCTGTCTCTCTAAAAAAAAAAAGAAAGAAAAGAAAAAGTTTAAGTTATGTTACAAGGATATTCTCTGCAGCCTTGTAATAGGAAAAAAAGGGGGTGTGTTGGGGAGGGGGGAACAACCTAAATGTCCATAAGTACAGGACTGTTTAAATTATAGTTCACCATACAAAACTCTATCAGCCTCTCTTAGCCAGGGTCCTCATCCAAACCCCAGGAAACAGAAAGTGATTCAAGTGATTCTATTTTCTCCATTCTCCTAAGGATCATACATGACCACTATCATCCTGAATACATAGGAGAGAAGTTAATTCGTGACATACATTGTGGCCTCAGAGTGTTAGGACTTAATTCTTTAATGGACCAAAGCTAATAATGAAAATGTCTGCAACATGTAGTATAAAGTGAGAAAACCAAGATGGAACAAAGTGTCCCTTTTGTGTAAATAAGAAAGACACTCTACCTGCTTATCAGTGGAGAGAGTTAGGTGAACAGAGGCTGGCTGCTGGGCCCGGTGAACACCGAGACGCGGCGACAGGCCTTGGTTACTGGAGTCCAGCTCACGCAGATACAGGCCAGAGAGGTGCGTCCTGTGTCCTTGGCCAGTCCTGGCCTCTCTTCTCTTCCTCAGGCCCTTTTCCATCTCTTAGATGGGGCCCCCACTCATTTGTCAGTTTGAGGATGGATTTAGTGTATGTTCCATAGGAATGAAATCAGTAGGAAAATAAATCTGAGGGAATTTCCATTTGGTCCTGACTTCTACTCCACATGGCCCCTGCCCCATCAGCTTCGCTCTGGGATTGTGTTTCAGACCATTCCTGTGCATTTTACAAATAAAACCAGGCTGCTCTGGGCGCACTTCTGAGGTGACGCCTGGAGCCCCGCACACTTGGGCCAGAGATTGATATGGTGTGTGCACGCCAGGGCCAATACAACTCTTTTGATCTATTTCCGAAGGCAGCTTCTTGCCTCCTGCTTCAAGTGATTGATTAAGTTAGGATCTCTTTTGGGAGTTCTCTCCACTCATGCCTCCTCACAGGCTCACAGCGAGCCCTGCCAAATTTTACTCTCCTTTTATGCTGCAGATTGTTCTGTTCCAAGGGAGTAAATGGAAACTATGTTCGTAATATGCAATCAGTTACCTAGTCCTTTATATGCAATCAGTTACCTTGGAATTCCTGTTTTGCATTCAGTTTGGTATGGGCACCCTCTTATCACATCATCAGTCATGTTTCTAGCAAGGCTTTGGCCTTAGGGTTAGAGAGTAGCTTTGCTTCAGAGCTTTCCTTCCCCATGTATGCTCCCGCCCCCATTTTGATATGAGAATCAATAGGGAATCAGGGTGATACCATTTGTTTTAAAACAAGCTAGTGCACATGTTTGTAGACTTTTAAAGACCTTAGAATGTAAGTGGACTCATGGGATGTTCTTTCGGTCCCAGCTGGAGAAGGGAGCCTTGAATCAGTGGGTGTTGGTAGGTGGAATGGAGATCCAGTGTATTCCAAAAAGTACCAGCTCTTCCAGTCATGCAGACCTGGTTTTACCTCCTGTCACCAAGCACAGTGTTTGCTTGTAAAAATTGGGATTATCCTTCCCATCGTGCATGAGCAGTGAGGAAGACTGGAGCAAAGGAGGGAATTCCCATCGCCACTTCTAAGTCCTCCTCCTATCCCCCAAACCTTACATCGTCTTTTCTGAAGTGGCCCATCCTGCAGTGTAAGTGAGTCTGGTCCTCCATGAAATAATTTTATCTGGAGGTCTTTCTTCCTTCTTTTTTTTCTGTGGCCCTCACAATTCCTGGTGTCTTCTCACCATATACCAAGCCTTTCCTTCAGTTTCCCTGGACCTTTGGTGAAGTCTCATTTAAATGTGTATATGATAATGAGGATAATAACATTGCATTAGCTTATAGCTTACATGTTTATCTATTCACTGATCTACTCACGCAGCAAATATTTATTAAATCCTTTAATGTGCTAAGCACAATTCAGGCACTGGGGATATAACAGTAAATAAGAGAGACAAAATTCCTGCCCTCATGGATCTTAGGGAGATATCAACAACAACAACAACAATAACAAAATATACATATAGTCTCAGGTGGTTAATGTGAAGACCAATGAAGCAAGAGAGGAGGGAAAAAGTGACAAGGGACGAGGGATCCTTAGGATAGATACTCTTTGGAAAGTGACATTTGGGTGGAAGCTAGAGTGACATGAGGCAGAGCAGTATGCAAAGGTCCAAGAGAAGAATACCAAGGAGGTGGGGAGTCAGGAAACAGAGTGATGGGTTCAAGGAAGAGCCAGAAGTCCCATGTGGCTGGAGCTTAAAGAAGGCTTGGTGGGAAACGAGGCATCAGGTAGGATGTTGCAGCTGTGGGAGGGATTTGGGGTCTTTTAGGCATAAGGGAAAGCCAGGAGAGGGTTTTGAGTGGTGGGAGGACTGGTTTGATTTGATTTTAAAACATCACTATGACCGCCGTGTGGAGAACACATAGTAGGGAACAAGATGGAAGCAAGAAGTCCAACTACACAGCTGCGGCAACTCAGGCAAATGTTGGCAGATTTGCACACTGTTATAATGATTGAGGTAGCGAGAAGTCACCAAATTCAGGGTATCTTCTGAAGACAGAGCCAACAGAACTTGCTGAGGAATTGCATATGGGGTGTGAGGGAAAATGAGAACTCAGAGCTGAGTCCTGGGTTTTGGGCCTGAGCAGTTGGGGGAAACATCATGCTACTTACTGAGAGGAGGAGAAGTGGGGGCAGAGCCGGTGTGGGACAGAAATCAAGAGGTGTGTTTGGATATGGAAACTGCGGTATACTTAATCAGGCATCTGAGTATCTGGCTCAGGAAGAGGCTGATTCTGGAGATGTAAACAGCGGTATCATCAGGACTTTGATAATATTAGGGCCAAGGGACTGGGTGGAGTTACTCAGGGAGTGAGTGTAGATGGAGAAGAGAAGAGGTCCAAGGAGGGAACCATGGAGCACTCCCAACATTTATAAACTTAGAAGAGCTACCACTGAGCAGACCTTTCCTGGTCTAGCATTTTGCAGGCATCTCCACCTAGTTTCCTGAACCTTCCAAACAAGAACCAGTCTTATATATTGGGGGCTAACCCTCCTATCCCACGCTGCCCTTGGGGGTGTCATGAATCTAGTCCTGGTGCAGGCCCTGGTGGCCTCCTCCTCCTTTTGGCAGGAGCTCTAGATCCCAAGCATTTGTGTGGACCTAGAACCGGCAAACTGATAGTTTCAGCCCCACTTGTAATATCATCTTTCTATTTTGTGTCTGAACCAGAGCTGATTGTGTTGTTTTAGCAAGAGGATATGAATATGTTGTGACTTCTTAATTTTCTCTGTGTGTTTTGGGAATATGGGCAAAGGACATTGCTATTCTGACTGGGGCACAAACATTTTGTATTTTCAAGAGCTTGTTTTCTATATGGTTCAACCTCACCCTTTGTAATCTCTCCAACAACTCATTATCCCTGAGTCACTCACTCACTTAATTTTACTGACAGGCAACTACAAACATTCACAAAACATAGAATAAGATGTGGTTCTTACCCTCCAGGAACTTAAACTCAAGCCAGGCAGTCGAAACCCACAAACATGTGAGGGAGGGCATCGGGGTATACATTCTTGGGTGGATCTGCTCTGACACAGTGCTTAGCGCATAGGAGATTCTCAACTGTGAAAGGCACAAGCCCACTGGGGCTTATCATCGTCCGGTGGCCTAAACTGGTGGCTCCTCCGAAGCAAAGCAAGCAGCCAAGGCAGCTGACTCGATACTACTATTATGAACAGTCATTAAAAGGTTCCATATTACCAGCAACAAAATATTCCCTTGCTTGGCAAAATGCTCTAGTCTATAGCTTAAAAAGTACTTCTATTCACATTCTATCTCTTAATTCCCACAATTCTGCTCCAAGTATCTGCATTCCCACCTAAAGGAAGGAGACATACATTTTCAGAGTGGCCTCCGGGCCAGCTAATGTGTGCCCCGGGGCGCTGAGGTACCCACCGGGGGTGATTGGGTAGGCCAAGCACCAACACCAGGTGCTCCCAGGTCCTATTAGTCTTTCCGGGATGGAAGACACAACAGTGAGGGAGGGAGGTATGGCAAACTCTAGAGCTAGGCCCCACCGTGGAGAATAGAGAGAGGGGGAACTAATGCATTTGTAAGGCTTCTGTGGTCAGCATGGACGTGTACCACCTAGTGGACCAAGGCTGGTATTCCTGGTCCACAGGGCGTTATGGAGTCAAGCTGTCCATCCTTAGACCTCAGCCCCTGGGCCTGGAGGGCTGCTGATCCTGCCAAGTGGCACATACATGTTCACCGTGCTGAACAGAGGATGGTGCCAAGGCCGGTGTTGGCCACAGGGCAGGGCCGGGGCCAGGACATTGAGAAGCAATTGCACTTCAGTAGCTAATACACCCATCCTGGTGCTACAGGGGGCTTGGCTCCAGATCATTTTATTTCCTACCTCACAAGAACGAAATCCCAATTTAAAACAAATGCTCAGTTTACCAAACAGAAAAAGAAAACAGTAGATGATAAGAAAACAAAAAGGAGCATGCTCCGAGTCATCTTTGTTTTATTATCATCATATTTTGTCTTCCAAGTGAAGCATCTTTACATGCAAATCCATTTTTGTATATTTTGACTGATTGCTGGCAAGATAGAGAGACATAAATATTTCTGGAAATGGACATGGCATAAACATATCATTAGCAGGGCTGCAACTTCGTGTGTATGTGTGGTTTGAAAAGATGTTTATGGCGAGGTCAGTCAACAGACTCTCCTCAACTCTCTCTGATCTAGAGTCTTTAAGGCTTGAGAGCATCAGGCCTGGAGAGGATAGACAGGAAAAGTTCTGGGAGCTTGAGGAACATTCCAGATTTTGAGCATTAATTAAGTTAGAAACCCACCATCTGCACACTCGCTCGTAACCCTTCCGATTATCTTTCTTAATTTTTAAATGTATGAAGCGTGTTTAGTTGTCTCCCATGACGCTGATGCTGCTTTAGAAATTCCAGCTGTTGCATAGCTTTTCCTAACAACATTACTGAGCAGCTCAGCCACTGCGAGGTGGGGGATGGGGGGGATGACCTCAAACTCCAGCAGAGCCCAGGCCTGTAAAATACATGTAAAGAGGCGATTGCAACTTTCTCTTTTCCTTTTTAAAAATCAGACCTGTTCACAGTGAGGCCCCACTCCAACATGGGAGGATTGAGTGTAAAGACGTTAGCAGCCGAGTTAAGATGGCAGCATTTTCACGTCTGGGATATATTGCTTTGTCTAACAAGGCGCCCCAGCAGGCTTCCAATTGTGGTCTCTCTGCAGACCCTCCCAGCTGCATGGGCTGATTGACAGGCTGTGGGCAGATGCAGTGCCAGACTCTAATAAAGAGAGGGCCTTGGGAAAATATAAGGCAATTATCGATGGGCAGCAATCCACTAATCAGACAATTTCAAAATTAATCCCATATTCCCTTACTGTATTAGCTTTCTTTCTTGTTTGTATTTATATAGCAAATTCATGACTTCAGTGAAAATTCTTCCCTCCAGCCCAATTATATCTCTCTGAGGGCATTAAATTAAAAAACAAGAGATATTGAAAGTGGCTTGCAATTAGTTTCTTTAGTTAAAGGTGCTGCATGCACTTAGCGACAGTGGGGTTCATAACAGGATGTATTATAATGAAAGTAAACACTCGTATTTTCTACCTTGTCTTGACAGGGTGAGGGCTGGTAAGAATAATGTGCCCGGCATTACTCTGGCCAGTGATAATGGGTTAAATAATTGTGATTTGATTTTGGAGCTGATTAGATTTGCATAAAATCCTACTCAAATGTCTTGACAGGCTCCAAACATCTCAGGATACACCGGCCCTCCTTTGCCGTGGTCCATCCTGGTGGCCTCTTCTGACTTTCCTGTGCCTCATTAAGAATGTGGATTTTTTACAATAAAGTCATTCAGAGAAAACCCAACCAGTTTCTATTACAGGCTTCTCATGCAGGATTACCTTCCAAGTAGTGATATGAGACTTTTAAATATACATAAAGGAGTTTCAAATATTTTGCCAGTTACTCTTCTAGAAGTCAATCTCTCTGTTACTATTTCCACCCTCATTTCATCTCCCTTCTCCACTTCACCCCCCACACACTTTTTTTTGACCTGAAACATATGGAATTCTCTTTTTGTTCACTATAAAAATTGCTTCTGCAGAGTGCCTCCTGATTGCATACCTTTATCACCTAAACTGAGGACGATTTGGAGGACTTACAGGGCTAGAGCCTCCTGCTGGGGGCCCCGAAGGCGGTGGCTGACCAGGCCTGCCTGCTCTCCCACTCTCTCTCCCACACCCACACAGGCTGAGTGTCGCAGTCTGCTCTGTCCGTCCCGTCCTCCAGCAGGAGGAATTGAAGCAGCTATGATACAACGAGCCTCAAGTACCATTTGATTCAAGTACCCGAGTACCATTCTGATCCAGGCCCCAGGTCTAGCAGCTGACCTCGTTGCTAGTTTGGAACCCTCAGCATTCAGGCCAGCACTCTTCCCTCCTGTGCCTGGAGTGACATTGGTAATCAGTCATGAAACTCTTCTGGAAGCGGTCTTAGAATCTTAGAACCTACATGAATCGGGTGTTGGGGCAGCCAGTCAGCTAGGTCAAAGTAAAGGCCGAATGTGAAGCTGAGAAGTGTGAGGAGATCTTTCTATTCCAGATTGGTGGGATGGGGGGTGAGAGAAAGTGAGGAAGGGAAAAACCCAAGGAAAAGAGTAGAAAATGTGCAGAGCGTGTGGAGGGAA
This sequence comes from Ursus maritimus, assembly GCF_017311325.1. NCBI lineage: Eukaryota > Metazoa > Chordata > Mammalia > Carnivora > Ursidae > Ursus > Ursus maritimus. Next base: position 71,693,395 of record NW_024426774.1, read on the forward strand.
TGAGTCCTTAGAAGCCCAGCCTACCAAGAGCAAAAAGGGCAGAGATGAGGCTGAGGAGCCAGAATCTTATTCAACACAGTGTCCTTGGGCTCTCCACCAGTCAGTCCCAGCTGGCATGCAGCCTCGCCCAAACCAAGACCCTCACCCAGACCCAGATCTGGGACTCAGTTCCCTGTGCCTATGACCTTGCACTGACAGCCTTCACAGAACCACAGTCTCCTTAAGACTAGGGATCTGAGCCTGAAGCTTCGCCATTCACTGTACAGCTTCCCTAGTACTGACTCCCTGCCTGGCTTTTAGGGTATCATTGTTCCTGGATGTCCATCTGGACCTATGGGGACATCTCCCTTGAGCCTGTTGGACTTACTCCTTGATAGCAGCTGCGGTTTGGTGCCCATTTGATGTCACATTCTGCTGTTATACTTGACTTCCTCCCAGAACCTGCTAAAGCCCATTTGTGGGGTCTAGTCCTAGGTCCCCATTGCTGCTGTCATCCATGCATGACCATGCTATGAGATGTAACGAATTTTTCCTTCTCTAAAACTGAATTGTAAGAAAAGAAAAAAAAAAGAGCAAAATAACTAGGGTGGTTTAGAGCTTCAATCGGTATCATGCAACAAATATAAAGAAGACAAGACGCATTGAGTGGGTGAAAATATTGAAGTCTATCATGAGCAAGGTGTTTCTGAGTGGCCTGGAGAAGTAGAAGGAGGTCAGTGAGTGGAGGTCCACAAGAAGTCAGGTTTTGACTTTATCTAAGGAAAGACTTTCTAAAAGCTGGATGTTTCTAAAGATAGAGAGGGTTGCCCAATCTTCAGTGACAGCCCTGTCATTCTGGCTATTCAAGTAGAGGCTGGACAACAGTTTGGCAAGGATGCTACTTCAGAACCTTGGGTTCACACATAAGTGTCAGTGATTTCAGGGTCACTTTCAGCCTTCAGAAGCAATGCCTTGGTGTGGCTACAGAAAGAGTGATAAGACCATTACCTTTGCATCTATTGAATCTGACCAGTTCTGAACAGCGTCAGCTTCTAATTTGGTGAGGTACCAGTGGGGTCAAATAAAGAAGAGAGCATTGGGATTTCATGACCTTTCCCAAACATCTCATGGTTTTTGTTCTAAAGTTTTCGATTCCATTAGTTCCATTCCTCATGAAACAGTCTTCAACTTGGTTATTAAAAAAGCCTTTCTTGGCCACCCACAGAAACTGTATCTGAGGCCCATGAGCAGGTGTTTTTCCTTTTAATGGCTTTTCCATATGGACAGTGTATACCATGGAGACTAATATGAAGTCTCATATCAGGCCCCTACTCAAAAAGTTCCAGTGGCTCTCCCGTTGCCTGCCATTATGGCCTCCCTGGTTAGCCTGGTGCCCATAGCCTTTTAAATCTGGCTCCCATCTGCTCCCCCAGCCTCATCTCTGCCCTTTTTGCCCTAGGCAGCCTGGGTTCTTCAGCATTCCCTCCACACACCCTGCATATTCTCCGCTCTATCCTTTGGTTTCTCCCTCCTCCTTTTCTCTCACTTTCTATCCCAACAATCTGGAATAGAAAGCCCTCCTCACTTTTCTCAGCTTCTTCACACTTGTCCTTTTCTTCTTGACCTACTGAATGGATGCTCCCAACCCCTGATTCATCTCTGTGCATGAAAGACTTGAAACTATGCAAGAAGCCTTCTTCCTAAAGGAGTAGAACTTACATACGGCAGGAAGGAGAGAGAGAACCAACTGAAAACAGAGACTTCCTTACTTCCCTTTGTTGGTTTGAGGTGCTTAGTCAGTGTCAAGAGCAGTGGGACATTTGGGGGAGCACCTGGCAGCTGGATAAGTGACTCATGCTTTGGGCAAAACATGGGTGGAATGGGACTCGGGTAAGGCCGTGTCTCTGGCCTGTGCGATGTGCACCATGGAGGCCTGGAACCGACAGAGTCAGGAATGCTACCCATGTGGGTGAGGCAGAGGGCTGAAGTCATAGGTAGTCAGGATTCTTATTGTCAAGATTTGAAAGCACTGTTGGTCAAATTGTGGATTGTGGGTAGGGAACACAGAGGGTATTGGAATTGGAAGGCTCCTGTTCCATTTACTAACTAGGCAGTCTTTGCCAAGTTGTTTCATATTTCTGAATGTCAGTTTCCACATCTGTGAAACAGTGATGATAATACCTGTCTCCGTGGCTGGTGTAAGGGATCAAATTGGAAGGTGATTTGCAAACTGTAAAGTGTTAGAAAAAGTTTTATAATGTAGAGGCTTCACCTTGGAAAGTCATTGGTTGGTTCTGGTCCCAGAAAACAAGATGATGAGGGAGGCTGCCTGCAGGCCATATGCACATGGCACGTGGCACAGCAGAAACGGGTGCTGGGCATGGGGGGCCTAATACAGTCTTTTTGTTTGTTTGTTTGTTTGTTTGTTTATTGAGATATAGTTCACATAATATAAAATCCAGTACTTTAAAGTGCACAGTTCTATGGTCTTTAGTGTGTTCACTGTGATGTACAGCCATCACCACTAAGTCCAGAACATTTCCATCACCCCGAAAAGAAACCCACACCTATTAGCAGTCTCTCCCTGTACCTCATAAGTGTGGGGGGGGAGGTGAGTAACCATAGCAACCCTAATCTGCTTTCTATCTCTGTAGAGTTCCCTATTCTGGATATTTCCTATAAGTGGAATCGTATAATATGTGGCTTTTTGTGTTTGGCTTGTTTCACTTAGCATAATATTTTTAAGCTTCCTTTGTGTTGTAGCGTGTATTAAATCTCATTCCTTTTTATAGCTGAATAGTATTCTGTTTGATAGGTTTACCTCATTTTGTTTTTCTATTCATTAGGTGGTAGACATCTGGCTGGTTTCCACTTTTTGGCTATTATGAATAAGGCTGCTATGAACACTGGTAGACAAGTGTCTGTGCAAGTCCCTGCTTTCAGGTTTTGGGGTCAAATACCTAGGAGCGGAATTGCTGGATCATATGGTAACTCTATGTTCAACTTTTTGAAGAACTGCCAAACTGTCTTCCACAGAGACTATACCATTGAACATACGCACCCACGGTGTATGAGGGTTCCAATTTCTCTACATCTTTGCCAATGCTTATTTTCCTTAAAAAAAAAATTATAGCTGTCCTAGTGGGTGTGAAGTGGTATCTCACTGTGGTTTTGATTTTTCATTTCCCTGTTGAGGGAGCCTAATACATTCTTAACAGAATCAAACAATCTATGAAACAAGATAGCTTAAAAGTTGCCCAGGTGATCTTCCTACAGAAGTAGAGGCTCTGAGATTTAGTTGTCATCTCCACCTTTACCTCCACCATCTCTGTTCCTAGAAGCCAATGCTAAAGGGCTTCTATGTGCCAGAGACTGTGCTTTAGGCTTTAAGGGTAACAGCCCTATAAATCAGGTATTCCTATTGTCCCATTTTATAGCCATGTAAACTGAGGCTTAGTGATGTTGAATAACTTGCTCAAGGTCATACAGCTAAGTGGTGAGGCTGCTAGTATCTAATTCCAGGTCTGTCAGGCTCCAAAGCCAAGCTCTTAACCATCATGCCGTAGAGATTCCTGCTAGAGAAGAAAGCCATCACACACCGTCATACATTTCAAAATTCAACAAATGCTTCCTCAGTGCCCACTGTGTGCCAAAATCTGTGCTGGGCTCTGTGGCCATGAGTGAAACCGCTCTGTGGAACAGCTCCTAGTCTGGAGAGTTCTGCCTGAGTTTGCCAGTGATTTCTGTAGAGTGGAGAAATGAGTTTTATAATTTTTATTTGATTTAGCCCTCAAGTTGTTAACACCTCCAGTGCAGGGACTGGGGAGAGGGTTGTCTATAAATATTAGCTCCCAAAGTAAAAATGACTCTTTCATCTCGGCAGACCTAATTAAGCTGTTGATTAGTGAAGGATCAACACCTCCGTCTGTAACAAAAGACACTGTCTGCCAGTGGGAGGTTCTGTCAGGGCAATTTCTCCTGCAATTTAGAACATTTGGGAGGACAGAACCCAGACAGCCTAGGGTGTCAAAACGGACAGGTCTTACTTCACATAACACGCACACGTGTGCACACACACACACACACACACACACACACACACACACTGCCCCTGAGACACTGGAACCCCGCAGCCCCACCACCTGGGAGGCATTTAACATCTCTCTAAAAGAAATAGAGGCTTCAAGCAATAGACACGTTTACTGACGGAATCAAGTACATTTTATGGGGCACAAATGAAGCCTGGCAGTTCTGGAATAGCTGCATATGTTTGGAGGACTCCAGCCAGCGTGGGAGATGAGCGGCAGACCAGGCTTGGATTTTCCTGATGGGATGTCCAGAGTACAGCCGCAGGCTCTCCCTTCCCGTCTCTCCGGGAGCACTGGTTGCTGACATGGGACATGCAGATGTGGCAACCCTTCCATGGGGATAGTTGTTTGGTTGCTCAATTATCTCCAAGGGAGATACTGACTGCCCTCGAGTCTCTATCGCAAAGAATAGGCTTTTTCTCTGAAGACCCAGAGAGTCTACCTGTATGTAGTAGGCAAGAATGAGAAGCATCTTTTTCAGGAAAGCCTGTTTCCCCAAGTGTGATTTGCCCGGTCAGCTAGCAACAAGGATTCACCAGTCTCTACCCTGTCCCCACCCCAAGGCCATTCACAGCAACTGCGTGAAAGTAAGGGAGTCAGAGCTTCACTGAATGGGCTTCCCTGGGCTCAGCAGTGAATGATGGTCAGTCGCCCAAGAGAGTAGCAGCAGTGTGTACTTGTAAGGGAGAGAGGGGGCAACTTTCTCTGTGGCAAATAGGTCACTCAGAACTCACAGTAAGAATGGCTGACATTTATGGAGCACTTACTATGTGCCAGGCACTGTTCTGAGCACTTTAATATATAATTCATTTACTCCCCAGAGTGACCCTATGAGGTAGGTGTTACTAACGTCAGGTTACAAATGAACAGATAGAGGTACAGAAAGTTAAAGGAAGCAGAGCCTGTGCCTGTAACCACTGCGCTATGCCGTCTGTGACTTGTAAGCACTAGTCTGGGCATTCTCCAGCAACATGAGTGGCTCCTATGAATCAGATTCCCTTCATCTAGGTATCTGTATACTTGAGATGATGTGCGAGGGAGGGGACTTAAGTATGGGGAATTTCTCATAAAGGAAAGGGTAGAAGGGAATGGATGAATTTATCCATCCATTCAATGTATTTTTATTGAGCAACTACTATGTGTCAGTTACAGTCTCTGAATTAATGGAACAAATCAAACCAACCTTTAAAAAAAAAGTTTTATTGAACATTGTATGTTGTGATCAGTCCCATGGAGGTAGCAAAGGGGACCACAAGAGAGGAAGACAGGGCTGGAAGGAGAAACCCATGTTAGAGAGAGCATCATGGCAGGTCTCTCTTGGTGGCATCGGAACAGAGACTAGTGTTAGCCACGTGAGGAGCAGGGGAAGAGCATTCCAGGCCGATGGTATACTGTAGGCTCTGAGTAAGGAAGAGCCTTGGTGGGTCGAATATCCAGAGGGGCCAGAAGACTCTGAGCCAGGTAAGGGTTGCATGGGGAAGCCAGAGAGCCAGGGCAGGGACTGGCCCATGTGAAGGGGCAGACTCTGCATTGAGTTCTGAGAGCAATAAAATCCACTGACCAGTTTGAATCAGGAGAGTGACACTGAAGGACTCTGGCCTCTGTGGAGATAGTGGATTGGAAGGGGCAGAGGCTGCCACAGCAGTAGTACTGAGGGGCACCAAGGGCTGAAGAAGGACAGAAAGCCTGGGGGCAGCAAGGAGAGGCAGCCATGGGAGCCAAGAGCCACTGAAGATGGGGTGGCCCCTGCCAAGGTGGTATTTCCTCTAAAAGGGTGACATCCCTGGGGGTGGTTGCCAAGGTGAGCAATTAACAAAAGTGCTGCAGTTAGTTGCCCTGCAGTTACCAGCAACAGCGAACACAGTTGAGATGGGAAGGGTTTGCAAGCTTTTTTCTCCAAGAGCAAAATACAGGAAAAGTCTGGAGGCTTATGCCATGCTCCTCTAGGGTACCAGGAGGGAGAAGGGTTGTGGCTCCAGAAGAGGCCAGGACTCTGGCCCCTGTAGGAGAAGAGGACATGGGAATCAGAGCAGGGAGACCAGAAGGGCCAGGAAGCACAGTCACTTACAGACACGCCAAGCACTGACCGCACCCCAAGCTCTGGAGAAGCAGGGGAAGCCTTAGAGGTGATCCTGGAGGGTTGCAGGGAGCTCTGTCGGGGGCGGGGGGAGGGGGGACAGAGCAAAAGCTTTCCAGACCAAGTCCTGCGAAAGAGAAGGCTGCCTTCTGGAGCCCAGGAGATGGTTCACTGTGGCTACAGCCTAGGCAGGGCAGAAGGATGAGATGGGAACCAGACTGTGAGGGGCTAGAACAGTTTGCTACCGATGGAGACCTGCGCCACCCCACCCACCGTGAGTGAGTCATCACTGGGGAGGGCATCTCAGCCTGGCCTGTTGGTGTGTTAGCTGCATACCCCCCCTTGACCACGTGCCCAGGGCAGAGATCTGTGTGGCCCACCCTCCACAGCCCGCCCAACGGCCACCTCAGGCACTATGCATTCAGGAAGAGAAGCAGTCACGTCGGATCTAAGTGTTAATAAAAACGAAATCCCTGAGCAGTCACTGAAATTAGCCCGGGTATGATTGAAATGCCAAGGCAGGTCTTGTTATTTTTATGAAGCCGTGAATAATATAAGTATCCAATTGATAAAATGTTATTAAAGCTGACAGCCCTTAAGTGATCTAAGTGGTAAATATTGAAATGAGGTCTCTGCCACACCGTACCCGGGGGCCCGCGGCAGTAATAAGCATTGAACAATGATTCCACTGGCTCTGGGGAGCTACAGAGCTTAGGGGGAGCAAAAGCGTTCTTCCTAAATAATTAAACCGGGATTCCAGGGATGGATCGCAGATCCTTGTAGTGGTTTGTTAACGTCCAAAGGAGCTGGCCTCAGGCAAAGCCTCTGTTGGGCCATCCTTCCCCCAACAAGGGTACGAGGGAGCAGGGAGGAGCTGGCACAGCTACCCCCCCACCTCGGCCCCCAAGGAGCCTGCACTGAGCAAGCAGCATATTTCAGACTTTATTTATAATATAAACAGACTGGTGCAGCCTGAGGGCAGCTAATAGTTGATGAGCAGTGGGGCTGCCACGTGGGTTAGAGATTTTATTAGCATTGCCTAGAAAAAAACCAAAAAACAAAAAAACACCACAGAGAGAAATTTAAAATGTGGTGCCTTCCTGATAATCAGATCATTAAAAATGTGGCAGGGAGCATATTTCCTTTCCTGTTCTTGGAAAAGGGATCTGTAAGAGCTGTTACCTATTCCACCATCGGCAGCAGGCCTCCCTGAGTCTGGCCAGGCGAGGAGTGAGGCTGTTCTCAGCCCCTTCTAGGGCTCTGGGAGTAGGACATTTCTTTGGTGGCTGGTGGGGTCCCCAGTGCCATCCATCTACCCCAGTTCCCTGCCAGGTGCTGGCAAGTCTCTGGAGGTAGAAATGGGCACAGAGGCATGGCTGCAGACCTGTGGAGCTGGCCTGAGCCTCTTTGTCTCTGGAGTTACTTATTACTGAAGAGAGGCCAGGAGGCTTGCCTGTTTGCTCTGTGCAGGGTCACAGGTGGGGGAAAGCTCTGTGAAGATCTGGGAGGTTGAGGAGCTGTTCCTGGAGGAGGTGCACTTTAAGCTGATCTGTGAAAGACAGAGGGCAAAAGCAGGAAGATGGAAACCCTATGTGACCCCCTCCAATGATAGTAGGGCCAGCAGAGGGGACTGAGTTGTAGACTTTTGTCCTAACCAGGATGTGTCAAGCACTTGCCAGGGCCTGTCTGGGAACTCAACAGGACTGGGAGGGAAGAGGTGGTAAGGGGTCTGGAGAGAGGCATGAGCACCCCTGGTCCTGGGAGCCCTGCTGGAGGTGGGAGTAAGTGCCTGGGCGTCGGGATTTAAGGATAGATGGTGGGGGAGAGGGTGGGATTCTGCTTTAATCCAGTCCTTATAAGTCTAGGCATTCACACTGAGTCTGGGGCCCTTAGAGTAAAAAATGTGCCCACCTGGCCCAGTGACCTAAGGTTAAGGAGCCTGACCCAGGTTTGTACTCTCTGGAGTGGCTCCAGGCTACCCTCTCCTTCATGTCCCTCTGAAGCAACAGTGAGGGCACTTGAGCCCATTTCATTCCATAAAGTCTTCCAGGCTCCTAGGGGTGAAGTATCAGAAGCCATAAATGTACAGTAATGGGGTGGACTCTGTCACACTAGCTGGGCTTTCTGCAAAGCCCTGGAGGGGAGTTGTGGCCTCTCCTGCCCAGCTCACACTGCAGGCTCTGCTCTGCGCTCTGTCCTTTTCTGTTCCCAGTGTGCTGCTCACAGCCTCCATTTCCAACTTGCACCAAGATAGAAACTGCTCCTTCCCTGACCCCTGGCCCTCCCAGTCCAGGCAATAAAATAACATAATATGTATTAATCAGAAATGACACCTTCATACATTGGTCCAGGTTTTTAGTACCCATCCTCACATTTAGCTTTGCTACAACCCTGGGAATAGTAGGGCAGGTTTCCCCATGCTGCAGTTGGAGAACTGAGGTTTATAGCAACAAATGTGAACTTCGTTTAGCTTGCCAAAGTCTCTTGATGCCAAAATAGCCTTTCTCCCATGACTCACTGATGGACAATGCTGCTGGGGTAAAAGGCAGCCTGGAGGTCTTGATGGATAGGCAGCAGACCCCAGAAAATAAGCCCCTCTCTGGGAGAGATGAGCCTTCTGGTGTGGACAAGCTAATGAGATGGGTCTTGCCTTACGAGCCATTTTGAAAGGACAGATTATGGGATGTTTTTTTTTTTTAAAGAATAGATGCAAGAGTTCTTGGGAGTGGACAGTGGTTTTGAGCCAAGCTTAGGAAGAGGGAACAGTGGACAAGTGCATTAAAGAATATTTAAGCTTCCAAAAGCTTCAAGCAGCCCACTGGTGTGTCTGGGCGCCTCTTTGGGCCTCTGTAAACAGCAAATCGATTGAGCATCAGGCTTGTTTTCATAGCGGTCCTACACACTGGGAGTATCAGATGAAGCAAACCTTTTATTTAGTTCCTGACAGGTAATTAAATTTGCCTCTGCATTGGTTTGCGATCCAGCCAAGGAGCCAGGAGTAGCATTTTGAATGGCTATAGCTATTTGCTGGAATATTACAACTTAATTTTGCCTCTCAAGTTGCAAGCAGAGATCTTGATTCAGTGGAAAGTTTGACTCAGCCTTGGGGCCCCAGGTCGGAGATGTCATTTTTTCCAACAGGAGTTTGCTCTCTGTCTCAAACACGTGAAAGCCCAATTTCCATATTTTTTCCAGAGTGACATACTGTGGGAACAACCAAAGCTTACACAGTAACGAAAAACAACACTTGGCAGTAGCAAGAGAAGGGATCCAGTATCTTCCCAAAGACCCATTTCTCTGGGAACCAGGGATTATTTCAGTGGCAGAAAGAAGTTCAGGATGCTGTGGTCATCGGAAATGACCAGAAAGAGTTCCCATGGCTCTTTGAGAGCTTTCATAAAGCACTTGCTGAATTGGGACCTGCAGGAGGAAGCTGACAGACTCAGTTTCCCCAGTCCTTCAGGGATGTGGTTGCTTCCTTGTGCATCCAGCTGGACTGCAGAGGATGAGGACTGCAGCTCCCCCCTGGTGTTGGGAGCCAATCTTGCTCCTTGTTCTAGAGATGAGTGAAAGAGAAGTTATGGCTCCTAGTCCTGACCTTCTCTAGCTCTCCTGGGGCAGGCTCCGGGAGCTTTTCATGATTTTCCTCTTCTGGATGGTCTGTAGTTTCACTATGATATGTCAAGGTGTTTTTCTTTATCCTGGTCTCTGCTCAGTGACAACGTTCCATCTCTCTTCAATTTTGGAAAATTCCCAGCATCATCTCTTTGAATGTTGCTTCTGTTATTCCTCCTATTCTTTTCTTATGGAGCTTCTACTACGTGTAAGTTTGAGCCTCTCAATATATCTTCAAGGTCTTGTAAACTTCTTATATCTAAATAAACTTTATTTTTTCTGTCTATGCTGAATTCCGATCAAATACCTTGGTACTATCTTCCAATTTATCACTTCTCTCTTGAACTGCATCCCATGTCAAATTTATTCTATTAAATTTTTTATTTCATCAGTGATATTTTTATTTCCAAGATTTTAGTTTTATTTTATATCTCTTAATTTATTTCTTTTTTTATAATACAAAAGCCTCATTGCTATTTCTTCTTTTACTCCTTTTACCTCCTTTATCTGAACATGCATATTCTAAATTTGTTTTCAGACCTCTGTAATTTTCATTTCATTGGACTAAATTTATTTACTGATTGTTGATTATTTACGCTATTTTTCTGAGGGGTAATTTTGTTTGCAAGCTCATTTGGAATGGAATTTTGTTCTTTGTCTCTCTCTCTTTGCATGTGCCCATCTGTTTAGCAGGTTGGTTTGTTGGAGTTTGTTTGTTTGTTTGTTTGTTTGTTTGTTTTCCAGCAATATCCCAGGAATCCTGTCTAGGCTCAGGCGTTGTTTGTGGCTCAGGTCTCCTGTCCTGGCTGCAAGACTGCACTGTTTCACTCCAGGGTAATAAACCAGGGCCTTCAGCAGAACTGAGAATTATTTCCCACCACATTCCACGGATAGGGAAGCCCCATCCCAACCCTAGGTTTCAGACCATAACTCTGGATCCAGCCATTTTGCCTCTGTGGGGCACCTGTAGGCCCCTCTCTCCTGTAAGAGTTGGGCTGCCGCCTGTTTACTAGTTTGTCTTTCCATGTGGCTTCAGGTCCTCAGAGGGGCTCATGTAGTTTTGAGCAATCGGAACTATGTCTTTGTAACTTTCTCATCTCCTATTTTATTTAATGCTGCTGTGATTTGGAGTGTAGGAAGGCCTCTGAGCATGAACTAATTAATACTCTGTTGATGAGAAGTTCTGGGCTGTGGTCTTGGGCCTTTGCAAGGAGATACAGAGGAAAGGAGACCTTATGTCCCTGCCCCTCCAGGAGCTTCTGGGACACAGCATTTGCCAAGAAGATCTGGAACATGTCAGCAAGTGCTTGAAGGATGTAAGAGAGCAGACACATGGCTAAAACATGGAGCAGAATTATAGAAACCTCATCATTAAGAGACATTAAAAAATCTTCACATCCAGGGGAGCCTGGGTGGCTCAGTCAGTTAAGCATCTGACTCTTGATTTCAGCTTAGGTCATGATCTTGGGGTCATGGGATTGAGCCCCACATTGGGCTCCATGCTTGGCGTGGAGTCTGCTTGAAATTCTCTCTCTCCCTCTCCCCTGCCCCTTCCTCCACTCAATCTCTCCCCCCCCCCCAAATAAATAGAATCTTGAAAAAAAATCTTGTGGAGCCTGGGTGGCTTAGGTCATGATCTCAGGGTCCTGGGATGGAGCCCCATGTTGGGCTCTATGCTCAGCAGCATGTCTGCTTTCCCTCTCTCTCTGCTCCTGCCACTCCCCCTGCTTATGTGTTCTCTCTCTCTCTTTCTCTCTCTCCCTCTCTCCCTCCCTCCCAAATAAATAAATAAAATCTTAAAAAAAATAATCTTCACATCTTACCTCTGCTTCCCTGCTGCATGATTCTAGCTCTAACATCACAGCAAGCGATGATCCACATTACATTGAACACCTCCAGAGATGAGGAGCCACTGTCCAGCAAGGCAGCCTTTTGTATCTCTGCATAGCTGTGTTCTTCCCTTTCTAGCCTGAAATCCGTCCCCCTTAAGCTTCTTCCCAGTGGGGTTCATCCCTCCCCTGGGAACCATACAGAAAAGTTCAGTCACTCTTCCATCTGGCACATGTAAATGTTCAATAACCGCTCTCTACAATTATTATTTCTGAACACCAGTAACCCAGCCAGCTCCCTGTACACTTCTTGCCCCGTCGTTTCACAGCTCACCCCCAGGCGTGATGTGGTTTGGCAGTCTGGTTCTGCTGCCTGGAGTTTTCTGATGCTGTAGTAAGACCACTATTATGTCTCTCAGAACAGGAAAAGAGTCCACGGCAGCACTCCCTCCTGCCCACGCAATGGTGTGTGCCCCTTGCTCACAGAGGGAAAGAAAGGCTCCTGAAGCCTCGGGCAGAGGCAGCTCAACCTTTCTTTCCTCAAACCAAAGCAGGTGGAGGATCCTGGCGTTCAGGAAGCCTTCCTCGCGAGCAGTTAGAGCCTGAAGTTCTGGGGCTAGCCAGGGGCTGAGAGGCAATGGCCTGATGTTGCATATGCAAGTCATATGGTCCCCAGAATCCCGAGTCCCAGCCTCAGGGCATTAAGGTGGGTCATGGGGTAGGAAGATAGCCCAGCCAATATCTCTGGTCTCTACCAGGATCACGTAATATGTTCCTCTCCAAATAATAATAATAATGATGATGATAGAAAAGTGTTCCCAGGAGTGACTTTGGACTTCTGGCTGAGCCATTCTGGGGTTTCCTGGTCCAGCACTGAAATCTGAAATACCGTGTGAGGCGTATCTTATGTGGGCCTTGTGGCAAAGTCTTTCGGATACTAAGAAAGTAAATTCAGCCCAGAAGTCAGCTCACATGTGGATAAGTGTTGAACTCCCAAGGTCTGGTCATCCCCTGACCATCATCTAGGGAAAAGACATTTCTCCTTTAATGTTTGAAGGTCAGAACAAGGAGAGGTAGGAGAAAAGAAAAGAAAGGGAGGAGGAAATGGCCATTTTAGAAAGCGTCCGAGAAACTCCTCAAGTACTGATATGTTCTCATGAAGTTTTAGCATGACTGGCTGTCAGGGCCAAGAAAAATCTCAAAGCCAGCCCTGCGCACGGGTGTCAGGAGGACTCAGAGTCTCTGAGGACAGCGGGACCGGGACAGGGTTCTTCTGGAGCTCTTGCAATAGCGCTGCTTCATTTGGTGGTGCCAGTCTGTGACTCTCCACAGGCAGAAGTGACTGATGCTGCCATTTTTCCAGGGCTGAGGTGCTGGGGCTGCTTATTACATTTACAGATTCACGAGAGAATGTATGTGTTTTATAAATGGAGCGAACGCCTTATGTTTCTGATTGATGGGCCATCAGTTGCACAGTTGTTGGGCAGTGATTGATTTTCCAACCCAGCTGCTCCAGCTGTGCCGCAGATGCTCCTTGTCTGAAGTCAGAGGGCTGGTGTTGTAAGCCATAGAGAAGATCCTAATTGGAGTGATCCCTGAGAAATCGGCCATTGTAATGGCTAACAGCCATTAATGTGGGGCTTTGCTTGGGGTGCTAAACCACAAGCTCTCCCTTGGTAATTGCCATTCCCAGCTGGATAGGTGCCATTTTGAAACTCACAATGACATAGTGGGGGGCTGAGCCGAAGTTTACTCTTGCACAGTTTGTGGAAACAAAACTCTATTTTTAAAATATCTTGTTTTAAAGCTCAAAATTAACACATACTTATTTTTAAAGGTCTTAAAATATAGAGAAAGATAAAATAAAGAAAGTCAGCCTCATTCTCACAGTCCATAGATAACCATGGTTAATATTTTGGTGTATTTTATATGGCTTATTTTATTCTATTTGAGTGTGACACAGCCACACACACTTTTTTTTTTTAAGTTGGAAACATACTTTAAACAGAATTCTGTATCATACTTTTTATCTTTATGTTACAATTGGAAATGCAGCATATGCCTTTAAATTAGATAAAATTTCGGAGCAAGCAAATGGTGTAAGCTTGATTATAGCTAGAGAGAGGCCTGTTCAAGAGCACGTGGGGTGGGGATGAGACCAAGGCGGGTACTCGGGAGACCTGGTTTACAGAACTTTCTTGCCCTGGCATTGCTTATGCTAGGTGCCTAACCTCTAAAACAATGACATTAATACCTGCCTTACTTCTCTCAAGGGGCCTTGCAGTGCCATAGCGTGCAAGCACACTGGAATCAAGGCACGCAATAAGGGGGAAAGGAAATCATCATTGCTTGAGAAAGGAAGACTTTCCAAGCATATCAGTTGCATCCATTTGTAGAGTCTGGTTAATTACAAATGACCCTATTTCATTAGAGCAGACTGATGGACAACACAGCACCAGCCCTTTCTATGGGTTTTTACTGCAGAGGTGACACGGGCCTAAGAGCACCTTTTATAACTGCATGTGGGGCTTGAACCAGGTGCTCCCTGGAGGCCTCTTTGAGCTCTGACACCTGCCATTTGGTATCCTTGAAGGGTTAATATAGCATTTCTTTTAAAGCCTCCGATGGAGAACATTTCACTGCTCCCCGAGTTCTTCCCCCTCTGGTCCACAGAGGAGGAACTTCCTGGCAGCATTCTCTCACACGGCCATTCCAAACATTGACTTTGCGCTGTGGGTGGGGCAAACCAGTCCAAAGCTTGAGGCCTAGAGGGATGATTGCACACACAGGTGATGCCTCTTGTCAGGGATGCTGCCTGGGGGGCATGGGGGTTCAGAGGGCCTCTCCAGTTGGGGTCTGGGTAAGGCGGTGGAGGAGGCTTCCTGGCTACTGCCCTCTTGTGCCCAGGAGACCCATGGGGGATAGTTTAGTTGAAGATTTCTGTGGCCAGTGAACTCATCCAACACTGAGCCCAGAATTGGGCCCACTTCTTTTTAGCCGACCTTAATAGGACTACTGGTAGCCTAACTGTGGCCTAAACTTTAGTGCCATAATTTGAAAAGAGACCAAAAATATCACCTTTAGGGCTTTTTATTCCAGGAGAGGAAATGAAACTCCTAGGAGCTCCTTCTTGAGCTGCTGAGTTCTGGTCCCTGGGCCACTCCATGTAGACTTGATGTTTGCCTAACAAAATCCTCACAGCAACGAACATAGGCATTCAAAACCTTTGCCTGCACATTAGAATCACCCGAGGTTCCAGCCCAGGCCAGTCAGACCAGAAGCTCGGGGAGTGCAGCCTGGGCAGAGGTTTCAGAGTTCCTCAGATGCGTCCAGTGTGCTGCCAAGGTTAAGAACCATTGGTGAGAACATGATAGCTTCAGAGAATGTAGCCCAGTGCGCTCATTTCCAAAGTGACAAGACTGAGGAGGCGACAGAACATGTTCCTTTGAGGCACAGTTAGACAAGGGCAGGTCCGGGACCTTTGAAGCATTCTGCCCTGAGTGTGGGCTAATGAGTGACTTGTACCCACATGGCAGCAGCTGTAAAACCAAGGAACAGTCCTGTTTTAGTAAACCGCTGGGTTGTCCTAAGAAGAGACTGTCTTGGAGTTTTCTCTAAGCCCTGGTGCTGTGGCCTAACTGCATAGCAGTCGTGACCCTAGGGAGGAGTCACGCCTTGGCAGAGACCCCTAGAGGAGATATGGGGATATAGGGGCGAAGGGAGCAGGCCCTGCCTCCACTGCAGGGTGGGAGACTGGACAGCAAAGAAGCTGGGAGTGGGAGCACCTTCTCCCAGTTCCTCTCCTGCTGTGGCAACAAGATGCTCTCACCCTCCTGGGGCTCCCTTTCCCACCTGCAACAATATGACCTCATTTGTATACTCTTAGCTTTACAACTGTGTTTTCAGAAAACTTTCCCTTCTGGTCCTCACAATAGTGCTATGGAGAAGGAGCAGGAGACTCCATGAGAAACTTCACAGCCCTCACCCCAAAGCAAGGACATCTTAGAGCCCACTTCCAAGCCTCCTATAGTATTTTCTGGAAGTTTCCAAGGACAACCTTGTGTAAGCCCATAAACCAGTCTGTTGGTATCAGACTCTGAGCACAAGTCACTGTCCTTCCTGCCCAGCTTCTAAGCAGGTCGTGCTCACCCCTGAGCCCCACCCAGGCGGTGTCAGTGATAAAGGAGCTTTCTGGATAGTCCCAGGATGCTGAAGCACCCTCAGCCCCCCATATCAGTGCTGCTCTTGGCTGCTCCAGTCTTGAGGAGGTGTTTTGGGTCCCAAATGCCTCGTAAACTTTTTCTGCAGCTTCTTCTGACCCCCTCCAGCCACCCAGTCTTAGCCAGCCTTCTGGTTGTTCCTCCCACCCCCAGCCTTCTCTCTGGCCCGTGCCCACCTTGACCTTGAGAGCTTCTGTGACCTAATGGAGTAAATCCCTCTTTGCTGCTCAGTGTGGGGGAGTGCTGCCCTGGGGGCAGGGTGCGGCAGCCAGGAGGGGCATCACCATGAACAGCTGCCCACCACCAGCTCTTGTTACACAGCTGAGGAAACCAGCGTCAGAGTCCCGGAGCTAGGAAGCCACAGGGTGAGAAACGCATCCTCACCCTCCTGAGCCCGGTTTGGTGCAGGTGGCAAGAATAGTACATGCCAAGCCACGGTCCCAGTGAACGCAAAGGGAGGCAGGTGTCCTGAAGCAGGAGGTAAGCGCAGGCCTGGCTGGGGGCTCTGAGCCTAGGCCGCGCAGGTGCGGGCACCAGCGCAGGTGCGGTGCCACCAGGGTTGCGGGCGCAGGTGTGGGTGCGGACACAGGTGCGGGAGCCGGCGCGGGTGCGGGTGCGGGAGTGCGCTCAGGTGCGGTTGCGGGAGTGCGCTCAGGTGCGGTTGCCAGCGCATGCGCGCTCAAGATGCCCGCTCTGTTAACAAAGGCCCCGCGCCGGGCCGCCTCCCGGAGGCCAGCAGCCTTTGAAGCGCCCAGCCGGGATTATTTAATATAATGGAACAGTGCAACTTGACCCATCAGAGACATAAATTTCCAGGTGTTTTAAATTTGTTTTCCCGTCAGAATGGTAAATGGCGGATAGTAAAAGTCGCCACCGGGTCGAGTCTGTAGGCGCAGAGCTGGGCCAGGCAGCGCTACGGCCCCTCTCGGGTGGGCTGGCGGCCCCCACAGCCCAGCGCCCACCAGAGGCGGCCGAGTTCACGGGCTCCCTGGACAGGAGTCTCCCAAGCCAGGAAAGGGAGTCCATGACAGGGCTGGGTGAGGGTCCTGGACCCTTAGTTTCCAGAGGGGTCTCAGGGCACCTAAATCTCCTGCCCTTCACGGTCTCTGACCCCCTACGTCTGAGCAAAGAAACCCACAGCCCCTCCACACCCCAGATTAATGAGGGCGTGAGGGCCTGTAACACCTATAATGAGGTTTCTGTTGCCCTTGCCAAGTTCAATTATGGGTGCATCTGCTTTCTGATTTTTCCAAGATGGTTTGATTTTTTTTTTTGAAAACACACACCCGCATACACACACAAAACCTGAACTACAAAGGAACAGACTGCACAGTAGCTTTTTGCAGAAGGTAAGAGATTCTGACTGCTTTTTCCAGACTCCCACTTTTTGAGATGTGTCAGAATTCATAGGGTGGCTGCTGAGGATAGATATTACTCTGAGTAATTCTGGAGAAATCTGACCCTTCCTCCCACTCCCCACAAGGCCCTTCACCCTTTTCCCTTCAAAGTAATAAAGAATGTCTACTTTTTATGAGGCGGGCTCCCCTGCCTGCTACCCAGAAACCTACTGTGATCCGTCACTTTGAATGGAGAAATCATTTGACGTTTATTTCCCAAACAGGAAGCACTGGCTCTGCAAAGGTGGAAACCCTAGAAATTAGTTCAACTTAGAAGATGAAAGTAGGAAAGGCAGTTGCCCCTTACCAAAGTGATACTCATTCTCTATTCACTTATGGGCAGGGCCTTAAAAGTGACACCATAGGGTCTGGGGGGAGGCAGACTCTCAATGAAACAGCTACATTTGCTCCCAGCAGAGTACCCCCTGTTGGGCCAGCATTGCATGTATGCATGTGGGAGTGTACACACGCGTGTGTATATGTGTTAGTGAAGGGGTGGGGCTGAAGAGGGGATACAGAGCTGTGAGACACACCAGGCCAGCTTGTCCTCACAGAATTTGCACACTGGTTACTAGCTGAAATGCACCATTCACAAAGCTGTATGTGGAAGGTGCCAACAGCACAGAGCAATCACTAGGACTGAGGAATTCAAGAGCCAGAGGTGAGGCATACCCATTCTGACTCACTGACGGTCAGGGGAGGTCTTCTGGAGGAGCTTGACATTTGGGCCGGGGCTAGGAAGGGGCAGCAGGAAGGGTGAGTGGGAGCCAGGTGAACAGGAAGGAGAGGCACAGAGGTGGGCGTAGTGTGGGAGGACAGTGAGAGATGGCACTGGAAAGACCAAATCCAGGTGTCCTCCGAGAGCTGCTAGTCCCCTGTTTGCCCTGCTGTGTGTTTTCAGCCTGGATTCTCTTCCTGATGACATTCCCCCAAGAGCAGGAGAGTGCTTCAGAGGTCAACTTCTGGAAACAGGAAACAGTGATTAGAAGATCAATTAATTTAAGGTCCAATGAGCCACTGGATTACAAAGAGCAGTTATTTGTTAACCGAAGACAGACCTTGGCCCCTGATGAGAGCTCTGATTCTTCAAGACAGCATACCTAAGAGAAGTGCAGGCCCTACCTATGTGCGAAATTCCAGCCTCCCAGCTCTGCTGATGACAGAAATGACCGTAATAAACCTGGGAGGCCACAAGTCAAACAAATAATTGGGTTGACAAATAGGAGTATAAACAAGACTTTGATTAATGAATTTCCTAATAGTTCTCTGTTTATTGACATTAGCTCAGCATGGTCATTAGGCCTGACGTTGCCCATCTATGTTGTATGGTATAATATCTTCCATTCAAACACTGCTTCGTAGCTTTTCTCTTGGATGTTTTATGTCTCTGAGTCCTGTCTCCCTGACCGGACCAAGAGCCCCTTCTCTGAGAACCTGCTATCTGGTACTGAACGAAGAGTAAGATCACAGAGCTTCCTGTGAGTGCTAAAGAGTAAAATGAGAGCAGTGAGAAAAGCCTCCAGCTTCAGCACCTGAAGGCCTCAGTGTTGGGCTGGGACTGGGTTCTAGCACCCTTTCACTCTGACTTCTGTTGCCTTTGTAACTAGTCGCTTAACCCTGTTCATTTTGATTGCTCCACCGTTGAGGGAGGGAGTCATTCCGCAGAATGATCCTTCCCCTGGTGTTACAGGCATTACAAAGAGGGCCACAGTGAGGCGGGAGATGAGACAGGACGCTGATAGCCCATATGAACAAGAGCTTCCCCATGGCTGGTCTTGGGCAGAACTTAGCTTCTAACACAGCTGACCTTACTAAAGTGTTTTCGGGGACCTCAGCCACTGCCTCCGAAGGCCAGAACCCAAGACAGAGTTTGTCCTGGGAAGGTGCCAGCATGCCTACAGTTAGTCACCAATCCCTGGCCAGGGCGTGCCAGGAGCCGCTGTCCTTGTCAACAGCATAGGCCCTGTGGTCCTGAGCCAACATTCCAGCCGGGGCGACTGGCTGCAGCTTTAGCTACTTGGTAAAAAGCGAAGGCAGGAGGAGTTGAAGCTGTAAATGCCAGCTGGATTTTTATTGGTCGTCTGCAACTTCAAAGCTTTCCCTGCTTTAAAGGAGGCACGAGCAGGTATCCAGTCGGCTCCCGAGCTCCCGGCCTTGGTGCCTTATTGATTTTCAATGTGGCTTGACTCCCAGGTGGGCAGACTTCAAAACGGTCTGTATTTTTCTGCTGTCATGTTTCCATCCCTGTTAGTTTCCATCTCCCTCAAGATTCGGGATGTGTTTGAGAGCAGCTTTGCTTTCTTCAGCTTTCTCTCAATAATTTTCTTCTGGACAGGATTTCAGACAGCCAGGGTCACTTTTGCTGGGTTTGAGTCTCACGTTGTTTGTACCGACCGAGCCGGACCAGCTGCTGGCAAGTGTGAGGGAGAAGATGCAGTGCTTGCCCTTAGGGGGTTCACCCCTATTGGTCCATCTAAGTGCGTTGTGAGTGTGGCCACTCTGGAAGGTGTGGCCTGTAGTGGAGGGTGGGGCCCGTGACCTCCCAGTGTAACACATATTCTTCAGCCTCAAGCCAGCAAGTGTCTTTTGTGCTATCGTGTGGCCAGCTGTGAGAACTAGAACATTCATTAAATGCCTACCATAGGCAGAGCACTGAGCTCCACTGATATTTACTGGTAGCTTTACTTAAATTTCATGTGAATTCTATATTGCTCCGGGAAGCAGGTTAGTCTTTATAAATGAGTGGGCCAGCTTTGCAGGGGTTTCGTGACTACCCTGAGCTAATTTAGCAGGACCTCACCTCTGGGCTGCTCTTGCTACCACACAAGGCTGTCATGTGTCTGTGTGTCCTTGTGTGCTGTGGAAAGAAGAAGGAAAGAAAACTGGAAGGTTGTCACCTCACTGACAGACAAATCTATTCATGTGTCATGAACAAGCAACAAGAGGCTTCTGTACGTCACTAGGAAGAATAGCAAGCATGTCTGTATCACCCACCAGGTGCCGGCGACCGGTCGAGTGTTTCAACAGTGTTAACTAATCCCTATGAGGAAACTGAGGCACAGGTGGGGTGGGTAACTCTCCTAAGATATCACAGTCAGGACATGTCAGCATTGAGATTCAAACCCAGAGTGTGTCTTAAGCACTCGATTGAGTTTCAGGACTGCCGGAGAGGGAGGCCAGCAGTGTGGACTGAGTAGTCCCTGCCACTGAGAGACTTTCTGCCTGTTCTCCCACATTTGACCTCTTCTAAGCCTCCAAAGAGTGGTGAGGCAGTCAGCCAGGCCTCGCTATCAATCCCCGCCCCTTGATAGACGAGGCACAGAAAAGTCAGGTGGTCGCCTAGGGTTACCCAGACCACGACCCAGCCTCCCACCTCGCTGCTGAAGGAGTTTCTACAGGAAGGAATGCTGGGACGTTGAACAGATGTTTGGTAGAAGTGTCTTGCCTGCAGACTGGGGCATACAGGTCTGTGAAAGCAGTAGGAATGTGACTTTTGTGACTATAAAAGCAAGAGGCAGGGCAGGCTAGGGAGAAGCTGGGTCCAGGTCCTGGGGCATTCCCTGGTGCCCTGGGCACAGGTCCTCTGCTCTGCAGCCTGCTGGCTCAGCCATGCAGGGGGAGAGGCCTTTGAAGTCACAGACCACCAATAAAATTGCAGCTGGCACCAGGAGCTCACAGGGCTCCAGGCGTGAGATTTTACACCACTAAGGGGCTGAGCCAGCCCTGACAGGGTTGGAATGTGCCCTGGACTTCTCCTTCCCCTGCAGGAGCCACCAGGGTGCCTCAGCCCCCGGCTGTCCTGACGCCCAATCAATCAAGACTGCAGCAAGTGCCCATCAGCACAAGGGGACGAGAGGAGAAGCAACTAGCAGACCAGAGCTAATGCACAGACAGCAAATAGCCACAGTGCCAGCAGGCTGAGTCCAGGCCCATTGTGGGGACACCGGCGATTCTCTGCTGAGGTTGTGGGGGCCAGACATTGAGGCCAGGGGAGAGAGAGAGCAATTAGGGCCAGAGTGGTCATGGAGCAACTTCCCAAGCTTCCAACGTAGACAGAGGCACACAGGCTAGAATAAACGAGCACTTTCCTTCCTCTTCTCCTCTTTGTTCTTTCTCTTCCCTTGCCCTGCTGCTCCTTTCCTTGATCACTTTTAAGCTGATATTTGTACCTAGCCCTGTGCTGGCCGTGGCCCCATCTCCCTTCTTAAGGAGCTCATAATCTGAGACAGGCTTGAGAATGGACTTTGGATCAGGACCTGGAGGAAGAAGGCAAAGGGCAAGGGAACCTGGTCAAGCATCATGGTGGCCCTTGGAGCCATGAGCACAGTGGGGGGCAGAGTTCACCTCTGGCATCATTCTCATCCATGCCCAGAGTTTTCTAGTACTCTGCCCCCTTCCTCTTGGGAAGCAGCTGTTCACTCAACCCTTCGGAGGTGTTTGGTGATGGATGGGTTAACTCTTCGAGGGTGGTCAACAGATGATCAGGGATTGGGCTGAGGAGGGACAGCCATTATCTGGAAGCTGTAGCCAGAAAGAGGAGCTGAAATGGAGACCACACACATAGGAACTGGGCAAAGGGATAAGTAGGGAAGAAGGCTGGAGGAGAGAGGAGGATGGGTCGGGGCTGGGGGCTTCACTGCAGCCTGCCCCCTGGCCACAAGCAGCTCTCCCGCAGCACAGGTACTTAAAAGAGGAAACTGATTCGTCTAAAGGAACAGGAACCTTAACAGGAGACTTGGGAGTGTGCAAGGGCAAGAGAGGCCTGAGGAATAGGGAGCATTTTGGTGTCCCTGTTCAGATCACACCTCACAGGTGGCTTGCTCACTGCCCCTCCTCCTCACCCATCCCACCACTAGGTCTTTTAGGAGGGATAAGCTCAGACCAGGGAGGTGACAGTGCTAAGGGAATTACAGGTCATGGGGATTGGCTCCTGCCACCTTACAAGGCTTATTTGTCTTGGACAAGCAAACTCTTCCCTGCGGCTTGTTTAACTGTGAGAGGGCCAGCACCTGGGAGGGAGGCTGGCATGAAGAAGGGCGAGTGGACCCAGATCCAATGTACACACACAGAGCTGGCACATTACCCAACAAGGTTACCGAGCCTGACTGCCATCTCCTATTTGGGACCATGGGGGGGGGGAACACCATCATTCTGGTCAGGCAGTAGGGAAATGGGGAGCTGGGGGACATTTTTCTACTTTATCCTGAGTGTTGAGCATTTTGTACCCACTATCAAATCAGCATTAGGCATTTCGCTGGAATCTAACAAGGACTGAGGGACCTACCTGCTGTGTGCAAACAGCTTAATACATGACACAATTCATGCAGCTAAGCCCACGTTGGCTTTTTGCTAATTGTTGACAAAGGCATTTCAATGTGGAGAAAATCTCTCTCCGGGAACCTTGAACAGGCTGGCATTAAAAAAAAAAACCTGAGTCTATAGAATGTGCATAGGCAGGTAAGGCTCATTTCCTTCAAAGTAGTTCCCTAGCCAGGCCAGCATTCACTGGGATGTGCATGCCCTGAGTCAGACCCTGCCTTGTCACAAAAAGAAGTTGAGGTACTGGTCAGTGAGGCCTTGGATATTGCTGAGCGACCCTTGCGTGTGCCAAAACATTTGCTCAAATGGTGCCTGACTTAAGAAGGGAGAATATAGTACTATGTTGAATAATAATGGCGAGAGTGGACATCCTTGTCGTGTTCCTGATCTTAAGGGAAAGGCTTTTCCCCATTGAGAATGATATTCACTGTAGGCTTTTCATAGATGGTTTTTATGAAATTGAAGAATGTACCCTATATCCCTACACTCTGAAGGGTTTTAATCAGGAAAGGATGCTGTATTTTGTCAAATGCTTTTTCTACATCAATTGAGAGGATCATATGGTTCTTGACTCTTTTCTTGTTGATATGATCTATCACATTGATCGATTTGCAAATGTTGAACCACCCTTGAATCCCAGGGATGAATCCCACTTGGTCATGATGGATAATCCTTTTAATGTACTGTTGGATCCTATTAGCTAGGATCTTGTTGAGAATTTTGGCGTCCATATTCATCAGGGATATCGGTCCGTAATTCTCCTTTTTGATGGGGTCTTTGCCTGGTTTGGGGGTCAAGGTAATACTGGTCTCATAGAACGAGTTTGGTAGTTTTCCTTCTGCTTCTATTTTTTGAAACATCTTCAGGAGAATAGGTATTATTTCTTCTTTGACTGGTAGAATTCCAAGGAAACAGTAAAAAAAAAAAACTAAGAGGCAGCCCACGGAATGGGAGAAGATATTTGCAAATGACACAACAGATAAAAGACTGGTATCCAAGATCTACAAAGAACTTCTCAAACTCAATACACGAGAAACAAATAATCAAATCAAAAAATGGGCAGAAGATATGAACAGACACTTTTCCAATGAAGACATACAAATGGCTAACAGACACATGAAAAAATGTTCCAAATCATTAGCCATCAGGGAAATTCAAATCAAAACCACACTAAGATACCACCTTACGCCAGTTAGAATGGCAAAAATTGACAAGGCAGGAAACAACAAATGTTGGAGAGGATGTGGAGAAAGGGGATCCCTCTTACACTGTTGGTGGGAATGCAAGTTGGTACAGCCACTCTGGAAAACAGTGTGGATGTCCCTTAAAAAGTTAAAAATTGACCTACCCTATGACCCAGCAATTGCACTATTGGTTATTTACCCCAAAAATACAGACGTAGTGAAGAGAAGGGCCATATGCACCCCAATGTTCATAGCAGCATTGTCCACAATAGCTAACTTGTGGAAGGAGCCGAGATGCCCTTCAACAGATGACTGGATTAAGAAGTTGTGGTCCATATATACAATGGAATATTACTCAGCCATCAGAAAGAATGATTACACAGCATTTGCTGCAACGTGGACGGGACTGGAGGAGATTATGCTGAATGAAATAAGTCAAGCAGAGAAAGACAATTATCATATGGTTTCACCCATTTATGGAACACAAGAAATAGCAGGAAGATCGGTAGGAGAAGGAAGGGAAGAATGAAGGGGGGATAAACAGAAGGGGGAATGAACCACGAGAGACTATGGACTCTGGGAAACAAACTGAGGGCTTCAGATGGGAAGGGGGGTGGGGGATTGGGATAGGCCGGTGATGGGTATTAAGGAGGGCACATATTGCATGGTGCACTGGGTGTTATACGCAAATAATGAATCATGGAACACTACATCAAAAACTAAGGATATACTGTATGGTGACTAACATAACATAATAAAAAATTATTAAAAAAAAAAAAAAAGAAGGGAGAATATAGGCTGCCTGAGGCTGTAGCCATGGAGAAAGGATGAGAAGGGGTCATACATGGAATTTCCTAAGTGCTGAAAAAGGTAATGTGTCTTTTGTTATGTTAATGAGGTGGCTTTGGGAATGCTCTTAGGTCACCAGAGAGGAACCAATGAAGAGATTAGAAGGTTGAATTTACAGTCTGTCACCACCAGAGAGGGGAGAGGGACTGGAAGTGAATCCATCAATGATCAGTTATTTAATCACTCATGCCTATGTAATGATGCTTTCATCAAACCCCAAAAAGGCCAGAGTCAGGAGAAGTTCCAGGTTTGTGAACACAGGGAGACTTGGGGAGAGTGGCATGCTTTGAGGAGCTTTCGTGCTCTCTGCCCATACCCTGTTCTATGTGTCTCTTCATCTGGCTACTGATTCATATCTTTTACCATCCTTCATAATAAACTGGTGATCTAGAGAATAAACTGGCTTCCCAAGTTCCATAAGCCACTCCAGCAAATTAATTGAACCCAAGGAGGGATGATGGGAACCTCTGATTTCCAGCCAGTCAGCCAGAAGCTTGTCTGACACCCTGGGCTTGCAGTTGGCATCTGAACTGGGGGGCAGTCTTGTGGGACCGAGCCCTCAGCTTGTGGAATCTGGTGCTATCTCCCT
The DNA here is from genome assembly GCF_017311325.1 of Ursus maritimus. NCBI lineage: Eukaryota > Metazoa > Chordata > Mammalia > Carnivora > Ursidae > Ursus > Ursus maritimus. Next base: position 71,718,541 of record NW_024426774.1, read on the forward strand.
GTAGACAGTGTCAGACTTGAGTGAAATTGTAGGACATCTAAGCTGGTGTCAGAGAATTCCTTGGATCCGTGGAAAAACCCTGAAACATGTTGGAAATGGAGATCAGAATCATTAAAAAGCCAACTTGGGTACGTGGGTGGCTCAGTTGGTTGAGCGCCCGACTCTTGATCTCAGCCAGTGTTTTGATCTCGGGGTCATGGGTTCAGGCCCCGCATTGGGCTCCACGCTGGGCATGGAACCTATTTTAGGAAAAAAAAAAAAAGCCAACTGCTCCTGTGCCTCAAACTGAAGCAGAAGCTAAGGGCATTTGAGAAGCCATAGATTTGGCAGAAGATGTTCTGCCATACAGCAGTGGGCTCCTGGTGATTTAGGTGGGCACAAGGATGTTGCCCTCCCACTCAAGCCTCTGTTTCAAATGGCCTCAAGATAGTTGCCATTAAATAGAGAACACTTGGCAGGGTCCAGCAATCTGTAAGTGAAAGAACAGCAAGTCGGCTTAGAAATTTTGAAGAGGCAAGAGCTTTCGTGGTAGTTTCTTGCACATGGAATGGCCTGAAGTGAAAGTATTTCAAAAGCATTTGAAGAAATCATTTTACCAAAGGAACCATAATCCTGTCTTTGAAAAGCTTTGTTCAAGCCTTAAAATACTCCCAGGGGACCCGGTCCTGCACTAGTAGGAAAGAGCCTGAAGACTCTGAAGAGCTCTCTGGGCGTCCATATTCTCCCGTGACCACACAGGTGTGGCCACGAAGCACAGTGGACAAGGGAGTCCCTTCTAGGGAGTAGAACAGGGGTTCTATCAGTAGAATCAACTTTGGGATGATGATTTTGGTGGCAAAAGCCCTGTATATAAGTACATATTAAGGGTAATATGCACTTAATGCGCAAAACTTGAAAAACCAAGATAAATATCTCCCCATGCCAACCTCTCTCCAACCCTGCAAATGACCTGTTATTCTATCAAATTATATGATGTTGGTACAAGTCAGGCTTTTTTCTAGGAACATCTATCTATATATTTACTTGTTTATATATTTACCTGCTAAGAAATTACATTATGCTATATTTACTGTTTTATATTCTGCTTTTTAAACTTAGCATTTTATTATGAATATCATCTCTTTGTCTTAAATATTCTTCTCAAACGTGATTTTAATGGCTGTATAATATTCCACTCTGCCGAGCTCATAAAGTTAGACATTTAGATTATTTTTCCTACCTTAGGATAAATTCCTTCACATGGATATACAAGGCTGCAGGACACAGACATTTTTACAGCTTAATACTGACTGCCTACCTCCTTCTAGCGTGGTTTTGTACCAGTTTACACTTCCTCTGGCTGTCTTTGAATGTGCCCATTTTCCCATTCCCTCTACCACACGGGCTGATGCTCACTTTCATCTTGGGGACGACGAGGTCTGAGACCAGCACTGCCCCTGTGCAGTTGAGCTGTTGCTTAAGTGTTTGTTTTTGGCTCTGGCCACCCTGGAAGATGGTATGCTTTTGCATATTCACACTGAAGATTTTCCTCTGGTCATCTCCTTGCTGAGCTGCACCGAAGTCTGTGTGTAACCATCCGTGTGACATCTCCAAGTCTGTACTTCAGCATTCAGGACAGTCCTGTGGGTCCTTGTACCATCTGCAGAAGTCCTAGCTGCTCTCTCAAGGCAAATATCCAGAAAGAAGAGTCACCCTAGGGTCCGAGCACACATGGAAGCAGGAATCATCGAGCCACAAATCCTCTAGTGCTTACTAGAGAGAAAAGATGAGGCACCTTTCCTCATTAATAGTCATCTCCATGACTGCCAGATTGCGCTTTCCAGTCTGATGACCTGCTGTTATTACCAATAGATTTCCGATGACTAAAGTAGTCCTTGTTCTTGGTAGGAATTAAAAAAAAAAAAAGTATAAAGAAGAAAGTAAAAGTCATACATGACCTCTAGAAAAAAAAACCCACACTGTTGATATTCTGGCATACACATTTACAGAATTTTCTTCTCTACATGTTTTTCTCAGAATTGAGATCATATAAGTGTACAACTTGCTTTAAACATTATAAAGAGCTTCAAAGTTATCAAGATTTGTCATAAATATTTATAGTGGCTGCATAATATTAAACATAAGTATTCTAGAATTTTTTGGCATATTCCTCTATTGCTGCATGTTGAAGTGTTTCCAATTTTTTTGTAACAAAATCTGTAAGCTTCATAAGTATCTTTGCGCATAACGCTTATCTTCATTTAGGTTATTTCCCCATAATCAATTCCCGTATGTGGAACTGTGTGTGTTTCAAAAGGAAAGATGCTTGGCTACAGGTGATATGGAGGAATATTACTTGGGGAAGATTATCTGGCTGTGGGCCACATCCCACCAGACTGGGATTAAGGATCAGTCAGATAATGTATAGGTCACTGTCGAAGGCTGAATAATGTGCCCTCCAAAGACGATCCTGTGATTATGTTACATGGTAAAAGGGATTCTGCAGATGTGAGTTTGTTAAGAATTTTGAGATAGGAGTTATCCTGGATTATCTGGCTGGGCCAGTATAATGACAGAGGTCCCAGTTAGGGGGAGACAGGAGGGTCAGAGTTAGAGAAGGAGATGTGATAACAGAAGCAGAGATCAAAAGAGAGAAAGAGAGATTTAAAGATGCTGCACTGTTGACTCTGAGGACAGAGAGGGGACCATGAGCCAAGGAATGCAGGCGGCCTCTAGAAGCTTAAAAAGGCAAGGAAGAGTCTCCCTTAGAGTTTAGAAGGAGTGAGTCCTGCCAACACATTGATTTTAACCCAGTGAGACTCTTTGGGGCTTCTGACCTCCAGAACTGTAAGAGAATAAATTTGTACTGTGTTAAACCACCAAGTTTGTTGTAACTTGTTACAGCAGCAATAGGAAATGAATACAGTCACCTATTATAGGAGCTAAAATGTCACTGAAATAAATGAAAAATGTGTTCTAGGTCCCATTCCCATACACGATTTTCAGATATCAGAGTTTAATGCACAGGTTTCTTTCTCACTCCCACCAGTCCTGACGACATGTCCTCCACAGAGCAGCTCAGGGGTCCATGAGGGCCTGCATCCAAACCATACGGCCTCCTTCATCAATGAGGCAGAAGAGAGAGGGAAAACCTTGCATAGGCATTTCCCTGCCTTGGGCTGGGAGTGCCTTCCCCATGTGCAGAGAAGCCAGCACCTGGCTCTGCCTGGTTCTGAGGGGTTTGGAAAGTGTAGACTTCCTGCTGCCAGCAAGAGGATGGGAACTGAGGATTCACAGACACTGGTAAGCCTACCGTTCAGGGCATGCAGGAGGCATGAGAAGACAGTCTCTACTCTTCTGACCCCATAGCTCATAAGTGAGCTTTGGTGACTCACATCTGCAGGTTGCACGGTGTGAACTCCAGGCCTCCTGACCAGTCCAGAGACGGCCCAGCAGACAAGTGCGTCGAGCTGGCAGCCCTAATCCACCGAGATTCTGAAACTGAATCACGCGTGCAGTAGTGCCCCTCTCAGAAAATGAGTGGTTTGTTTTATTATCTAAACTTTGAACGTCTTCAGTATCCCTCCCAAGAAGTCACCCGGTTCAGAAAACTGCAGAGGAACATGGTGCACTGCAGAAGGCCAGCTCCCTCCCACTCCTCTTCCTCCTGCATTCTCTGTTTTGATTCATTGCAGCATCGTGTTCCTGAAACCTTGGCATCCTTGTTGAGCGGCCCTCTTTCCGACTTCACGTCCAATCAGCTCCCAAGTCCTGCTGCTTCTGTCTTTGATTGGTCTCTGGTCTCTGCTTCTTCCTCCTCTCCCTGCCCTTCTCGCTGCCATCTGCCTGCTCTCCTGAGTAATTACTGTCTCCCAGTTCATCATCCCGCCCCAGACTGGCGGCTGGCTTCATACCCTAGGGGCAGCTCTCATTGGCACTCCCCTACTCCCAGCCCTCCAGCAGCTCCCTGCCACCTTATGAGTTTATTCCAGACTCCTGAGTGACTTCTCAAGGCCTCTTGCCATGACTCCAATCTTTATTTTTTAAGATTTATTTATTTGAGAGAGAGAGAGAGCAAGAGAACACAAGCAGGGAGAGGGTCAGAGGCAGAGAGAGAAGCAGATTCCCTACTGAGCAGGGAGCGCAAGGCTGGACTCGATCCCAGGACCCTGGGATCACGACCTGAGGAAGGCAGACGCTTAAGCGACTGTGAGCCACCCAAACACCCCTGCCATGACTCCAGTCTACCTCGCCAGTTTCATCTCCTCTGTGGATGACATGGCAGCCAAGCTGAATCCCGGACACTCCATGAGCACGTGCCAGGCTTCTCCATCTCTGGGCCTTTAATGTCACTGCACTGATGAGAAGACTGCCCCTCATTTTCCCCACCTTTTGGCCTGTTGAAGTCCTACCCATTCCAGGGTTTGCACAAATGTCCTTTCCTCCACAAGGCCTTTTCTACCTGTCATGTAGAAGTGGGTTCTTCTCTGCATTCCCTAGACATTAAAATTATCTCAAAGCTTTATCAAATTTGCCTCGTATTGAGGTTATCTATGTAGAAGTCTTACGTTGTGCACTAAACTACAAGCCCCTGGAGGGCAAGGAAAGCAAGCCCCTGGTGGTTTCCATCTTTACAGGCACTAGGGAGCCTAGCAGAGTTCTGATACATGGTGTCAGCTCAATAAACATTGGCTGACTTGAGCTGGCTCCCCATCCACATGCAGACAGGCTGAGTGGGAGAAAATAAAGAGCGTGCCCCAGGTCAGAAACTACAGCCCCAACTCACGATGCAGTCTTTTCCCCTTCACTCCAACATTGGCCAGAGAGTCCCATTTGGCTACTCAGCACACAGTCACTAGGTGCTAACTATAGTCGAGCACGTGTCCAGCATTAGGTGCTGAGGATACAGGGGTGAATAAGATAGCAGCAGGCCCTGCCCTCGTTGGTGGCTTATGGCAGTGAGAAGGCTGGGAAAGGAGGAGGCACAGCTTAGTGGGAAGGGCAAACCTCAATGCATGGTAACAAGTGCTGGAGGCCAGAAGCAGAGTGCTAGGGCAGCGTTGAAAAGGGGCATCTGCCCAGGCTTGAGGTACTAAGGGCAGTCAGCGAAAGCTTTCCTGGGGTTCTGTTGACTAAAGCAGCCAGTTGAAGAAAAGAATGGTCATCATGCAGAGAGAAGAGAATATTTAAAGGCTCTGGGGTAGGAAGAAGCAAGGACTAAAAGAAGGCCAGGGTGGCTGCAGCCTAGGGAGGGAGAGACATGTAGGCAGGAAAGGAGACTGCTTAGGGAAGGGTGTGTGATGGCCACCTACAGGAGGGGCTGTGGCTGGAAGTGGGGTATGGAGAAGTGAGCGGACACTCGAGTGGAGAGGGGAGAGGAATGGGAAGATCGCTGGAGACATCAGACAAGAGTGAGTGGAGGCCTAGGGTAAAGAAGTCTCCGGTGGGACGGAGGAAAGCCGATGGGCTGCCACCCCCAGCAACCTTCTCAATGATCACACATGGCGAGCCTGCGCTTGAAAGGGCACGGGAGTAATTCATGTCTTTTCCAGCTACTGGTTTGGGCCGAGTAGGTAGAGAAGTCAGTTCCTCCACACACTTCTGTGTGGCCTGGACAGGACTTGGAGCCTCTCTGGTTTTCATTTTCAGAACCAGATAGTGAAATGGGTAAAACCTCTCAGTCCATGCCAGTAAAACCTTCTAGATTCCCTGACAGAATAGGACTCTAGACATCCTCGAAAGAATAACTATTATTTATATTCTCTTAGTTTTCATTTTCCCCCTGATGACAGGGTCTATATATGAAAGAAAATGCTTTTTTTTTTTCTTTTTTAAACACAATTGGCAGCTCTAAGAACTTATCATTGCAGACTGGCCTTTGCAAGGTGGATAAACCTTTGCTGTTCGGAAAAAAAAAAATGCAGCCAGCCACTCATTGGATTAAGAGTGTAGAAAAGCAAACGTGTTCAAATCTTAAACACATCATAATTTTAAGCATCCACAAGTGTTTAAAAAGTGTTAGCTGCTATGAGCACATACATCCATTTACTAGTTAAACATCATAACCTGTTTCTTTTCTAAACACGTGGGCAGGGGAACAGAGGACAGTTAACATGTTAAACACACTGACATGTTTACAATGTGTTGCAAGAAGGTGTTTAACTTTTTGTGCTCCAAAGCTAAACACTTTGGAATTAGAGGGTTGGCTAATCCTGCCTCCAGTTAGTATGGCTATCACCTAGCGGTCGCCTTGGCTCTGAGCAGATGCTCCTTTGGAAACACAGACAATCTGGTGACAACCTGGATTCCGCGAAGAGCAGTGCAAGGCTGCTTTACTGCAGGATCTTGGGTGCAGATGAAACGGATGTTTCGGAAAGCAAATCGGAAAAGGACTTCGTCCTGAATCTGTGAATTGCCGAACCCAGCCCATGCCGCAGTTCGCAGGACCCATTTCTTCTCTCAGGTGTTCGGTCTGTCCTGCTGGTGGGAGTTTTCGAGGCCTCAGACACAGGCTGGCTGGGGCCTTGGTCTCTGCTCCACAGTGGCCCAAACTTTCTTAGAGAATAAATAGAGCTCCAGAAGCTAAATTGGAAAGAGAGACAGAGGGAGGAAGAAGGAGGAGGAAAGAAAGGGTGAATATTTGTTTTGTATGGCTGCTTAGTAGATTACCACTCGGTGCCTGAAACAACATGAATTTATTATCTTACATTTCTGGAGGTTAGAAAGTGCTTAAATGGGTCTCCTTGGGCTAAAATCGAGCATCAGTAGTGCTGTGTTCCTTCTGGAGCCTCTAAGGAAGAATCTGTTTCCTTGCCTTTCCAGCTTCTAGAGGCCTTGGCTTGTGGCCCCCCTTCGTCTTCAAAGGCAGTGATGGACAGTGGTGTCTTTCTCACCCTGTGTCACTTTGACACTGCCTCTCTCGCCTCCCTCTTTCACTTCTAAGGACCAGTGCGATGACGGTGGGCTCACCTAGATAATCCAGGATCCCCTCCTTAAAGCCAGCTAGCTGATGAACAACCTGACTCCCCCTTGCCATGCAGCGACATTCACAGGTTCCCGAGGTTAGGACAGAGGCATGTTTGGGAGGCGTCATTCTGCCTGCTTCAAGGTGTTATAGAGAGAAACAGCAAGAGGGAGAGGGAATAGAAGGAAAGGAATTACACGGAATTACGCAAAGTTGGAATCCTGTTTAGCCTGGACTTAGAGGCCATCTCGGACAAGCACCAGATGGTGTCTGGGAGCGTGGGCCAAAGGACAGGGGCAAGTGCTTGATCACAGTGTAAGTCATTTCAGGGGTCCAAGTGCTATACTTCAAATCCATTGCATCAGTTAGGTTATGGGTTAGGGGCTCAGCTGCTATAATAAAAGTGCCCCAAATATAATGGCTTAGATAAAAGACAAGGTTATTTCTTTTTCATGATAATAGCGGAGGCAGAAAGTCTGGGACTACTGCTCTCCTACCCTCAAGCATCTGGCTTCTGTTCCTCAGTCCAAGGACATTGCTCCAGTTTTGCTCAACTTGTAGCCTGGAGGAAAGGAGGAAAGGACCAGAGGAGGGCATGCACATTCCTTTTAAGGGCATGATATAGAATAGAATTTCTCAACCTTGACACTGTTGACACTTTAGGCTAGATAATTCTTTTTTGTGGAAGGTTGTTTGTGCCTTGTAGGATGTTTAGCAATATCCTGGGCCTCTGCCAGTGGAATCCTCCAGTTGTGACAACCAGAAGTGTCCCCGGTTAAGAATCACTGACCCAGGGGTGCCTAGGTGGCTCAGTTGGTTAAGCATCCACCTCTTGGTTTCACCTCAGGTCATGATCTCAGGGTTGTGAGATTAAGCCCTGTGTCAGGGTCCATGCTCAGCATGGAGTCTGCTGGAGATTCTCCCTCCCATTCCCTCTGCCCCTCTCCTGCTTGAGTGTGCTCTCTCTCTCTCTCTAAAATAATAAATAAATAAAATCTAAAATAATAAATAAATTAAATAAATAAAAATAATCACTGATCTGGAAAAAGTTTCTTGTGTTATCCTATGGTCCTAACAAGCTAGGCAGTCATATACCTGTCTAGACCTTGGGAGTTCTATTATAAAGCAAGAGAGAATGAATGTTTGGGAACAACCAGCAGTCTTCGCATCCATTTCCGGCATCTGGACTGCCACATTACTGAATCCTACCTCATACCCAAGATACTGGCCTAGCATGAACAATGGGAGGGAAGGGACTGAAGGTGGTCACCAGTAGGAGGAATTTCTGGGGTCCTTGGCCAGAGCTCTGGATGGTCGTCTGGCACCCCGGGGCAAAGCTGCCTGAGGGGGCTGGGCCATCACTGCACCCTAGCTTCCCAAAGCTGGGGGTGGGGAGCCCAAGGCATTTCTGGGAGTCAGGGCCCTGCCATTCTTATTCCATGTATCATGAAATCCATTGCATTGGATTGACTGCCAGGGGCTCTGGCCTGGGTGCTCTCAATTGTTACCTCTTGTTCTGCCCTTGGGGGAGACAGGGTGACCTTGGGGACTCACTGGCCTGGATCTGTATAAGGGAGTGGGTTTAAAAGACAGACAGAACTGGGTTCTAGTTCTGTTTGTGCCATTTATTAGCTATGTGACTCCTTAGCACCTTAATTTTCCTCATCCATAAATTAGGACCCTGTCATGTCCTGCGTTGAAGGAGGTTGTTAGGAAGATAAAACTTAGATAACATGTGAAAGAGGACAGTGCCATCCCTGAGACTTTATAAGCACTTGGTAGATGGGACTCATTTATCCCTTTGTTCCTCAGGTATTTTCTGGGTACCTACTATAGGTGAGGCTCTGCGCTGATTTCTGGGGACGTGAACGTAGCAGTAAGCGAACGTTCTCAGTAGTTGTACTGTAGCAGTTAATGCTACTGTTATGATTGTCATCATAGAAATAGGCCTAGAGATTGACTGTCTGCCAGTGTGGGGGGGCGGGTAAGGCTAAGCCAACGAACTCCGGGGCTGAGTATATGGGAATGAGGCTGGCTGTTGGGGTAGGGATGATGGGGTCCAGCCTGTATGTTTGATGGGGCAGGTTGGGTAGAGTGGGAAGGGAAGAGTGGGGGGCTAACTGAGGCAGAACAGCCGAGGACTTGGTCATATAAGCCAGAAGCAGGACTTCAGAAAGTGCTGGTTATTCAGAGGACATCAATCGAGATGGGGCTGTATCCTAGGATGAACAAATGGGGCAGGGAGAGGTGAGCCATAAGCAGGGAGGCAGGAGGACAGGGACATGAGCTGCATGGCGGAGCTGCTTTGGACCAATTGGAGAAGCTGAGAGCTGGCTGAGGTCAGAGGTGACTGCTAGGGCCACTCCCAGTGAAGCAAGGCTTGCTGATGAGGCAGGGAGGGCTGTGTCTTAGGGGTGACCGGAGTGCCCCACAAACAGCCTAAGAGAAAGACTGGTACAAATAGGATGGACCCTCACCTCCCTGTTCACTGCCAACCCCTGTGCTATCTCACACCTCTTGGCAAGCGGAGTATGAGGCCAAGTTCGAGAGGCAGGTCACCTCCATTAAATCCTCAGGGAGTCACTGAGTTAATGATGGCTCTGGGGCACTGAGTCTCAGACGTTTTCCATCCACAGCTCACTCTTGGCAAAGTAAAAGACCTCACACAGTTCCATGTACTAAAATGGAAGCCCTTCTTTCTAGAACACAGCTTAAATTCCATGGTCAATCATTATAATCACTCCCTTGCCCATTTTGTTTCATTGTACTGTCTTGGCAAAACCAGCACCAAGGTTAAATCCAACTGCCCATTTACTCCATGCCTGTCTGGGGAAAATACAACCATGCTGGCAAATCTCACTTTAAATCCACCCCCACAGTTTTCAAGGAGGCCGAAGTTGCTGCCAGGTCACCATCCTCTCCTGTCTACTCACTCCCCTACTCCCCAGGGTGACTGTCTCTTCTCTCTCCAGCCCCCGAAAGCCTTTCTCCAGTGTAACTTTGTTTCCCTCTTTACCACAAAGTCGAAGGAATCAGAAGAGAACTCCCACAGACTTCACCAGAACATCTCCCCCAACCCCCACCTCGTTGCCTTTTCACTCTGTTGATTGGTTCCTTTGTTGTACAGAAGCTTATTAGTTTGATGGAGTTGCACCTATCTATTTCTGCTTTTGTTACCTGTGACATTGGTGTCAGATCCAAAACATTGTTGCCAAGATCAATGCCAAGAAGCTCTTCTCTTAGTTTTATGGTTCTAATAGTTTTACATTTAAGTAAAACTTACATTTAAGTCTTTATTTAAAAAAGGTTTTTTCTTACATCTAAGTGTTTATTTAAAAAAGGTCTTACATTTAAGTCTTTATTTAAAAAAGGTTTTTTCTTACATTTAAGTCTTGATTTTGAATTAACTATTCTATATCTAATATGGTATTAGATAAAGATCCAGTTTCATTCTTCTGCATGTGGATATACAGTTTTCCAAGCACCAACTATTGAAGAGACTGTCATTTCCCCCTTGTGTGTTTTTAGCACCCTTGTCGAGGATCAGTTGACTATAAATGTGTGGATTCCCCCCATTCTCTCTTAAACCCACTCCAATCACTCTTTTGCCCCCATACTCAACAGACTGCTCTTACCAACCTTCATATTGTGGGGCCCAGTGTCCAAGTCTCAGTCTTGACCACTTAGTCCATCGATTGCATTTGATGCAAGTTGACTGCTTTTTCCTCCTTGATACATGTTTTCCACTTGACTTTCAGGAGAGCACATTCTCATTGTTTTCCTCCTGCCTTGCAAGTTGCTCCTTCTTGGTCTTCTTTGCTGGTTCCTCCTTATCTCCTTGATCTTTTAGGGTTGATATACCCCAGGAGTTCAGTCCTTGAACTCCTTGGTTCTCTTCTGTTCTTTATCTGCATTAATTCTTTTGGTGCTCTCACTTGATCTCATGGCTTTGCATATTGAATATCACTGATGATGCCCAAATTTAAATACAGACCTCTACATGGATGTCGTCAAGAAGATATCCCAGCTCAGTATACTCTCCTGCTCTGCCCCCATGCCCACTGATACATCATAAACCTGCTCCACCCACAGCCATCTCCATTTTTATGTCAACTCCATTCTTCCAATTGCTTAGGCTTGCCACCTCCATGGCTACCATCCTGTTTGGAGCCTCTATAATTTCTCACCTGGATTCTTGTAATAGCCTCCTAATTGCTTCCACCTTTGTCCCTCTGCAGTCTATTCTCAAAACAGCAGCTAGAGGGAGCCCTTTAAAATTTAAACAGATTGTGTCCTTTCAATGGCACCCATTTCCCTAAGGCTCTATAGGATCTGCTAACCCATCTCAACTCTACCTCTCTGAATTCACCCCATATTACCTTCCTTTTATGGATGCAATTCCATCCCACTGACCACATGGCTGTTCCTCAAACATGGCAAGCATCCTCCATTATACAAACTACACTGTCTGTTCACCCTTCTGGAATGTTCCTTTCCCAAATAGCCACATGACCATCTCCCTCAAACCTTTGCCCAGATGTCACCATTTCAATGAGACCTACTCTGACTTCCATATACCCTACAACCTACCTGCACTCAAATCCCAACCCTCCTACCCTATTCTGCTTATTTATTTTCCATAGTAGTTATCACTTTCTTGACATACCCTGAAATTACTTATTTTTTAATGTTTTTTGTTTGTAGATCTCTTCCTGATAGAATATAAGTTCTATGAAGGTAGATTCTTTTTGTATTTTTGTTCACTGAAGGGCCTAGAACAATGGCTAGCTTGTCTAGTAAGTGAACACTAAATATTTGTTGGATGAATGCACAGAAAAACTGTTCCTGTTATGGGAAGACCTCCATGAAGGATGTCTGCCATCCTTCCACCTGTCTGTCTACCTATCTATCCACCTATCCATCCAGGTTAACCATTCAACAAGTGTGTTTTGAGTGCCTGGTCCTTTTTTATCCTATGCTTTGTCCTGTGGGAATATGGCATCTACCCTAAAAGAACTTCCAATCTAGTTAGGGGGAAAAGCCCAGACACAGGAACCATTAAAAAGAAGTTAGCCATTGTTATCCAAGCCAGAACAAAAAGCATAGACATTGTTACCCTGGAGGGCTGGTGACAGGGGTGGTAACACAGTATTTATGGCCTAGCACTCCAGTAGATTTGAGGATCTGAAGATCAAAGAGTCTTCGAAGACCCCACATAGTGCAAGTCCCAGGGACACTGGAATCTACTGAGAGGGAAGAAGCAGCCTTCCACAGTCCTGGGAGCCCTGAGGCTGAGAGAGGAACTGCTGCCCTGCCTGTTTCCTCTGTGTTTGACCTAGCCCCTGAGGCTTTTTGCCCAGGAACTATGGGATGGTTTTATGCCCTGGGACAGGGGTGACCCTGCCCCTCCCGGAAAGTCAGCATCCTTGACACTTGGGGGAGCTGGAATCCCCAGCAGCAACAGTGAGAAATGAGAGCCTAGAAACCAGGCCCTGGCTGTCCTCAGCTTGGGATCCTTTGTCTCACCCCTGAACCAAACCCTGGAAGGAAAACAGTGCTAATCCTATAGCCCTAAGCCAAGCAGCTCACAGCTGGCCAGCCCAGCAAAACAAATAAGCCGGGTTACCCTGTGATCCACAGAACCCATCCTCTCTTGCTCCTCTTCTTTGTTCTGTGACCCAGCGAAGACTTGTGGGGAGGGGAGGCAGTGAAACGTGGACGCATCTGGAGGTGTTGCTGCAGCTCAGGGAAGGATGCACTGAACAGGGACACGGGGAAAGAGGCGGCTGGGAAAAGGTCCATGCGCCCCGCTGGCACCACCCAGGCCATGCTCTCAGGAAAGCTGGTTCCTGGTAAAGGGGGTGGTGGAGCACGGAGTAGTTCGCCCAGCTCTTGACTTCTCCCCCCGGAGCTCTGAGTGTGCCTCTTACACCATATAGCTTTCTATGCAGACACGAATTAATCCTCCGAGCATGCACTAGAGGTGAAATCACTCAGACGAAACTCATGTTGCTCACAGGGCCTGTTCCATTGCCCCTGTTTTTAGCTTCCTCCCGTTTCAGAACCTCGTCATCCAGGCCTCTAAATGAATCCAAATGCTTCTGTCAAACTTTACGATTTTTAATACCAGTGATTCATATTTATTGTAGTAAGTACAGAGAAATTAGAAGGAAAGCATTCCAGTCAACCGTAATCTCCCCTCCCCGCCAGAGGGAACTACATTTGGGCACGCACTGGCCGGACCGGTCCCTAGGCACACACATACACATGTGGTCAAGTCATTTACTGTGCTGTTAATCAGTGTGGGTTCTCCCTGGCTCCTTTCCTCCTCTAGTCTAAGCCCATGCATTCTTAGCCTGGGGAGCTTTGGGGGAAGAGGAAGCAGAAGCTGTCCCTCTTTCTGGCTCTCAGGAAAACCCAAGCTTCCCGAAGAGTAGGTATTATTCCAGGTGGGCATGGAGGCTTGGGACGGGGAACAAGACAGAGCCTGGCCCTGGTCAGGGACGGAGGCTGATAGACCTCAAGTTGCCGAGACCCTGACCTGTCCTGGTAGCACCCACAGAGGGGACAGAACACTTGGTGGAAAATGACTGCCCCCAGAGAACAGGTTGAAGGCACTTGAGCTCCCAGGCTTGCTGAAGAACAACCCCCCTACCTCCCCTTCAGTGAACAGCCACATACCTGTAAGGGTCCTGTGGACTTGACCATGAGGATGTTGCAGCCACAAGAGACAGGAGGCTAGAGGCTGGCCTCCTATTTTCTGGGCACCATGTTAGCATGCTGGATTCTCAGGTGTCACTGGGTAGGAGAAGAAACCCCAGGAATGCCTAAGAGTGAATTTCTAGCCAGCCCATCAGGGTAAAACTTGGAGTCAGATTTGAGTTGATTTAAATAAAATAATGACATGTGATACTTCTTGCGTATCTAAACTTGTAGAGTGTGATTCATACATGATGCACGTCTATGCTTTTAACAAAAATGGGGCCATTCTCTTCTGTTACCTGTTTATTTCACTCAGCACTATGTCACATATCCTTCCACTTGTATTCATATGCACTCATTATTTGTAATCGTCACATCACATTCCATCATGTGAATGTGTCACAAGCTACTCAACCAGCCCATCTAAGTATTTCCTAACCCAGGCTGCGTCTTATGAACCAAATCTTCAAAGGACTAAAAGAGGGGAGAGTCTTCATTTTGCTGCTGCCCTCAGGAGCTCTGCAATGGCTCCTCAGATCTTGACTTTTCAGGTCTTGGTAAGGCCCAGGAATGACTGGCAGCAGCTGGGAGAACATAGCACCAGTAATAACAGTAATTAACATTTCCACAGTCCGCAGGGCCAAGTCTTGTTCTCAGCACTTTCCGCATATTCTCTCACTTAATCTTTACAACAACCCTATGAGAACGTACTATTTTTGTCCCCATTTTATAGATGGGGAAATTGAGTCTCTGGCAGAGGAAGTAGTAACTTGTTCAAGATCACCCAGTAAGTGGCTGTGCTGGGATTTGAACCCCGCAGTCTGGCAGCAGCATGGTGCCTTCAACTACCAAACAAGTCTGCTTGGTTGGAGACTTGGGGCTGGCTGTTGGGAACAAGCCAAAAAGGTTTTTTGATCTTTTTCTCTAAATTTTGACAGATTGTATTTTGAGACTTGCGTTTTTTGTTGTTTTTTTTTTTTAACCAAGAAAATCATTTCTAGTTTTCCTCTAAAGCGTTCAAGAGCCCATACCCTCTGGGCCAGTCATTCCAAGGCAGGGCCCAGCTGACTGATAGGCCACAGGTCACTATTTTAAGCTGCTCCTGGGTGATATGGCCTGACACTTCTCCCTCCAGCCTCCCCAGGATCAAAATGACAAGGACTTCCCCCTGCTGACAAACGGTCACCCTGCCAGCCTTCTTCATCCTGTACCAATATGTTTCTGTGTAGAAGCTGACCCCATTACTGGGTTGAACCTAGTGGTTCTAATTGAGGGGTCCAGGGGGCTGCTGTGTACTGTTCGGCTGTATATGGGGATCCTGGAAACACACCACAATCACTGAGCTGCTTTTATAATATACAGATGCCTTGGGTCCAGACCTTGGGTTCCAAAGGAACCTCTGGGGTTGGGGCCTTGGACTTGCACCTCTTGGAAAGGGCCCCAGGCTGATGCCCAGCCCTGGCCAAGGGGGGGCTCTGACCGGCTTCAAACCTAGGTTTCCTCTGCCTCGAATGCCACTTGTACAGTGCGTCTCCCACCCATCTCAGGGACGTTTGGTATAGAGACTGAGACTGTGCGGGTGGCAGCTCCTTAGAGCATGCTATCTGAACCCAGAGTTGAGACCCTCCTGCTGGCATCCAGGGACTGGAGGGGATTAATGTCAAGGGTCCTGTGATCTGAACAATCCCAGAAATGCTATTAATTGTCACTGGCACCGCAAATAGATGGAGAAACCACTCAAACAGAACCATTCTGTAAACTTACAGGTGAGGAATCAAAGGCTTTGGCCATTCTCCAGCTTAAGAGAACATTGTTTTTTGTGTTTTATTTTGCTTTCCCTTCTCTTTTCCATTTTCCTTCAAGGAGGATCAGGAAAAAAAAAAACAAAATCAAAACAACAACAACAAACAAGAATGCATTTTCTTGATCTGAAAGGGAGCTGAGTCACCCTGTTTCATGTCCTACTTTCAGCCCAAGGTGGCCTGCACATCTTCCCCATCTAACAGCTGCCTGCGCCTTTGTTGGGAGGGAGGGGGCACAGCTCTGAGTTCCAGCCTTTTCTTTCCAGTAGCTAATCTCATCCCTGCTGCTACAGTTGAACCACAGTTGGGGAGCACCACTCACTCAAATGCACTGTGGGCAGAAATCCCTACCAGGTACTGTAGGGGGGTGCAAAAGAACAAGAGTCCATGGGAGGTTTCGACACAAACTTCTAAATATCTTTCTATGATACTTGTGAACCATAGGAATGTATTGCGGCCCACAAAGCCCCAAAGCCTTTCACTTAAGGTAAAAAAGTAAATAAATAAATGGGAAAAAGTTCTCCAGGTTATTGAGCCATATGCACTCTGTTTCAGAAAAGAACAGAAACTCATTAGAACTCACATAACTTCATCTGCTGTCTTCACATCAGACCCTTGGATGACCTTATACCTATTCCCAGGAGGCTGCCATTGACTGCTCTGAGAGCACTTTCCCTGGGCCTCTAGGAGCCCAGCTCTGGAGTCAAGGGATGAAGGACTTCTCAGGGCACCTGGGTGGTTCAGTCAGTCAAGTGTCAGCTCTTTATCTCAGCTCATGTCTTAATCTCAGGGCCATGAGTTCAAGTCTTGCATTGGGCTCCATGCTGGGCATGGAGCCTACTTTAAAAAAAATAAAAATAGAAGGACTTCTCTACGCCAAAGTGTCCCTCATTCATGGGCTTGACCTCTGAGGCTAGACCTCCAGTGTGGGGCCTCAGGGATAGGATTTGAAGAAATGACCATCTGGCGTCCCTGGAGTAGCTGAGGCCATGTCTCTCCTTAGTCTTTTTCTGTCCGATTCCAGGGCACTCTGCATGGCAAACAGTAGGTAGTTAGCAGGTGGAGCCTGGAGATCTCCCGGCCTACCCCCTGGCATACAGGCCAGGACACTGAGGAGCAGAGAGGGACATGGAAGTTCCTAAGGCCCTTTAGCTGGAGAGGGACAGTGCCAGGACAAAGATGGAAGTCTTCAGCCCTCCGGTCCTTGGTCAGACAGAGCTATGCTCTGTGTATGCCTAGAGTGCTACTGGCTGGAATGCCCCTCAACCTGCCACCCCTACCCCATGCGCATGCTGCGGGGCCAGCCTCCCCCAGGAAGTCACAGACTCTGTCATGCTGCACCATAAACATAGCTGGGTATCTAGAGATGACAGATGATGGAGTGCTCTTGCCTGATAGCCCATCCAGAGTGTGCTGTGTTCGAGGCTCTTTAAGATCAGAAAGGGTCCAAAGGCATGATTCCTTAGCGGTGGCTTTCTAGCACCCAAGGTATTTGTTGAATTACAAAAACCATGTATTTGCCAGATTGGATCCTGGAACAGGAAAATGACATTAGTGGGGAAACTGGTAAAATCCAAATAAAACATAAACTTTAATTAGTAGTAAGGCACCAAGGTTAATGTCTTAGTTTTGACAAACGTACCCTGGTTGTGTAAGATGCTACCATTAGGGGAAACTGAGTGAAGGGGATACAGGAACTCACTTTATTATCTTTGTAAAATAAAAAACTTATTTTTTTAAAAAAAACTATTTGGTGGGGCACCTGGATGGCTCAATCGGTTAAGTGTCTGACTCTTGATTTTGGCTCAGATCGTGATCTCAGGGTGGTGAGATCGAGCCCTGCATTGGGCTCTGTGCTAAGCAGGAAGCCCGCTTAGGATTCTCTCTCTCCCTCTCCTTCCCCCCATCTCATGCACACATACATGCTCCCTGTCTAAAAATACCCAAACAACTATTTGGTAGAAATTCCTCAGCTCTGGCTGCCTACTCTACCTGAATCTCCCTCAATCTGGCCCTTTTTTTCTCCCCTCACCTTGTTTCCCGAGAGAATAGGTGACATAATTCTCTTCTGCTCTGCGCTGGCATTTCCTCCTGATGGCTTTGCCCCAACAAGAACAAGAGTCTATACTCACCACAAAAAATGAGATGAGCCCATGGGGGTGCAGTGGGTGGAAGCCCGTGGTGGGGCCTGAAGTTTGGGATGCAGGATGAAACCGTGCTTCCAAGGGAGACTTAGGAGTCTTCTCTCCACTTTGGGGGCAGATATGATGGAGCAGGACGTTCAGAGGGGTTACGTCCCCCAAAGTTCCGCCAAACATTTATCTCAAATGGAGAGGAACTCTAAAAGCTCATCAGTGGTCATGGGTCATGTCATATCATGGTCAAAGACATTTTAGGAGATAAGAATGCAAAATCTGGAAACCAGGAAAATGCATTTAAAAGGAGGAGCAGCATTGGAGGAGCAGGAGGAGGAGAAGGAGAAGGTGGGGGATCAGGAAGAGGTGGAGAGCGGAAAAGGGTGAAAGAGCTTGGTAGGTCATTGAAAAGCTGAGAATTGCTTTCTCTGGGATCCAGTCACCCTATCTCTCCACCTGTCTTTCACCTCCAGCTCCTTCTTGTCTCATGTACAGTTAGTAACGTTGGAGATGTCAGGGATTCGTTGTGACAGACCGTGGGGAGCCTGTGCGGGGCACGGCAGGGGTGGACGCTGCACCGGCCAGGGTGGGCTGCCCTCCAGCTCTGTCAGAGGCACTTTCAAGTGGTTCAGGAGCTCAGCAGTCTCCCCAGCTGCTCCAGTAGGTCAGATCACATGCTCCTCAAATGAGGGTGGGGCTACCCTGAGCAGGAGGCAGGGTGCTGGCCCATCATGGAATAAGAGAGGTGCACACAGAGCATCAAACAGTAACTAAACATCTCCTCTATGCCCAGAACTGTTTTGGGTGTTAGGGATCCAGACAACATGGAAGAGTTCCTTTCTGCAGCATTCTGGAGCAGTGGTTCTCAAACTGTGGTCCCTGGACCGGCAGCATAAGCATTACCTGGGAACTTCCGAGGAACGCAGAAACTCTGAGGGTGTGGCCCGCTGTTCTGTGCTTTAGCAAGCTTTCCAGGAGGTTTGTGGGTGCACTAATGTGTGAGAAGTCCCTGGCATGGAATGGGTGCTGAGTGTACAGGAGTCGACAACAGTGGTACCTGTGGCAGTAAGTAGGACTCTGTGGCCCCAGCTCCCTCTCCCTCCCTACTGGCTCCAGGCCCATAAGGTCCAAGATGGCCCATAAAAGGTACCTGGCAGTGGAAAACCCGGAGCTCGTCCAGGCAGCAAAATGGTAGTACTAATTGAACCAGGTGCAACGGCTGGTGTTAAGCAAGAACTTGCTGTAGGTCAGCCACTGCTCCAGAGGCTTCCCATGCACTTAACCCCCCAATCCGAAAGCAGGCTCTGTTATCTGCATTTTACTGACGAGGAAACAGAAGCTTAGAAAGATTACAGATCTTAGAGGGTGTGCAGCAAATGAATGGTGTAGACAGGGTCATGTTGAATTAGGGGTGAGGAATCATCAGGGTGGGTGGGAAGGGTTGACCTGGGCAGGGCAGTCCTGGCATGAGTGTTGTAGGTAATACAAGGGATAAAAGAGCTAAACGCTGTGAGAAACCTTTCTGCTTCTCTTTGATTCCTGGGAAGTTCCCTGAACATCAGGCACTTCCCAAACCTTCCATCATTAAGCCCCTTCCTCCTGAATATTGGTGCCCACTGATGCTCCACCTATGTTTATTGGGGGCTTAGGGGAAGCTCCAGCCAAGTCATGAATCCCTACTTAAATGAGGGGCCCTGACTCTTAGCTTGGTCCAGATGGCCCCAAGAGCCTCGGAGTTAGAGTTATGGAGAGCGTGAGCAGAAGGGGAGGACATCTAAGGTGGGTCTGCCTGGGGCCCAGAACCCCCCAGTCTCTGTGACCAGGGGCTGCTCTCTTCCCCACCCTGCCTCCTGTGCAAGCTGAGGAGCCCACTCCCCTTCAGTCTGGCTAGGCTTTAATCTGGGAGGGCAGGACAAGGCAGTGGCCTGAATCCCCCGGGAGCCCTCAGTGTGTTTCCTGTCCTGCCTTCAGGTTGAGCTGGGAAACCTCAGGCCCTCCTCCCTTGCCTCTGGATCCGCCCCTCTCCAAGCCTCCCAGAGTTCTCCAGTTGTAGGAGAAGTCCAGGAGATGGGGGGGGGGGG
>NW_024426774.1:71738213-71791316 GCF_017311325.1 Ursus maritimus
GGGGGGGGGGGGCAGGGAGGAGGGACAAAAGCACAACCACACTGAGTGCCCTGAGTTAAGCTCTGTGTACCTCACAGCTTTTCTGAGGCTGACTCTGCTCCCCTGAGGGACTCCACTGGCACAGTCACGGGGTGGCATGTGTCCTTAATACGGTGTTGCTTGCAGGCTTCCAAATAGAGTACTTTTGGAGGCAAAGGAGGACTAGTTTGAAAGTAACAGTTCAAGGCAGTAGGTGCCTGCTTGCTCACTGAGGTATCTCCGCAGTGTAGCTAAGAAGGGCCCAATGAAATATTTGCCCGAATGAGCAGCACGAGCCCTGCCAGGAAGCTGGGAAAAGTGCCCCATGCACCAAGCACTCCAGGATCACGCGATGAGCGCAGTAGGAGGCAGGATGCACAGCGTGGAGTGGACAAGTTAAGTCAGTCTCCCTCCCGGGAGAAAGAGAGTCCGGCTGAGCCTGGGAGACTCAGAGGCTGGTGGGGATTCCAGGAGATGAGCAGTCCAGAGGGATGCTTTCCAGGCAGGGCTGTCAGCCAGGAAAATGCGTGTAGGTAAGAAGGGACATGGGGAATGAAGGAGTCACCCCGAGGCTCCCCAGCCCCCTGAGCCCTGGCCTGCACGTGTTCCCAGTCTGCAGCAGCACCCCCCCCCCCGGGGTCATTAACTGCGGCGGGGGAAACACCTGCCCCTGGTCTGCGCCAGGGGTTTTATGTCGTCTTCATTGCTTCGTGCTTATCTCATTTATGATTATAGAAAAGATTCTTGGCAGCTGTCACCAAATCCTAACAGAGCCTTTAATGTCCCTCGTATATCCTGAACGTGTCAGTAATTCCACACTACACATTTATGCGTTTCTTTCACTTGCAATAAAAGTTTAGAAAAATGTAACTTCAACAGAAATGCCTGTGCGGACAATAAAGAATATAAACACTCGCTCTTCTAGCGCTGGAGGTAGGTGTGCGCGCGCACACAGGAGCGTGGACGAAGTGGCCACAGGCTTGAGGAACACACCAGGCTGCAGGCATGTGGAGATTCCGAGTGCCCTAGAAAGAAAGACAATTTGTGTGACAGCTGGCCCAGCCAGGGCTTTCTCAGGGTGAGGCTCGAGGGCATCACAGCTGATGCATTTACTGTCTCGCCTCTCTTGGGGGAGTTAGTATGGTTCTGTGGCTCCTACTGTTGCAATGATATGACTCTTGACACCATGTCCCTCTCACTTCCTGCTGGAGACCTGAGCAGGGCCTTGAGTCAGGCCGACCCGATGCAAGGGCTTTATCCTGCTGCAGCTCTGTGGCTCTGAACAAGCAGCTCAGCAGCAGGCCCGCTCCTCTGAGGTTCCTCTCGGCCCCCCGAGTTCCGTGTCTGCCCTGCTCCCTTCACCAAGGGCCCAGTTCTTCTGGAGGGGAAGCCTCGCCCTGGGATCAGAGTGGTTTCTGAGTGCGTGTCCACACCTGCTTTGTCTGATGGGCCTCCCTGATGCTGGCTCCGTGGCTGCCCAAATGTCCAGGTCCGGCTGGATGCCTGTGTCTACACCTCCCGACAGCCCTCACCTGCTTCATTGTCCACCCCGCTCTGTTGGCTCGGTCTGTTCTCCCGGGTACCGCAGTGTGGTCATCTCGTGGCCAGCGGAGGCCTGGCTGGGGGTGCCCCTGTAAGAAGGCAAGCCCCTAAAAAATCCTCTTAGCAAGTGAGGCATTAATTAGCAGGCCTCTGATGAGCACTTACAGGATAGGCGGCCCTGTGGGAGGCGGCGGCTCCAAGCTCTGCTCTCCCGCTCTCAGAGCTCGAAGTGTCGTCAAGTCCAGGCAGGTGACATTCACAAGGCACGTGCACAGAGCCCTTGCAAGAAATTCTGAAGCATCATGCCACCCGCACAACGAGCTGAGCCCTGCGTACGTTCAGGTGATATTAGAATGTTTCCATATGTCGTTCAAGGTTTCAGGTACACTAATATTAATCATCCCACCTCAGTGGCCCCAGAAGCCATTCAGAAGTCCAATCAGTCTTGCAAACCTGGAATGTGGGCAGCCCTTTTGAATCAAGGCTGTGAGCTCAGACCGGCCTTTGCCACTATATCCTACCCACTATGTACACGGAATACCCAGGAGTATTTCCACAAAGCCAGCTGGGGTACCTGGAAGCAGGGGCTGCACAGAGGGAAGAGATGTCCACCCACATGCTGCCCAGGGGATAGCAAGTGTCAGTCATCACGCATGGTGACTGGGCCTCGGGAGATGCTCGGCCGTTCTCTCCCTTCCCTCCCCTTGCTCCTGGGAGTGGGGCTTGGGCCACGGTGAAAAGCACTGGCTCTCTGCTCCTGAGTGCAGGGCCCTCTTTCATACACAAGGGCTTTGTAAGACCTGGCAGTAGTGAAGGAGGATGGTCCTAGGAAGGATCTTGATGTCACAGGAGCTTTAGGGGCTTGGCCTTCCTGGGGAACCTGAAGATCCAGCTCCCTCACAGTATGGAAGGGAGGTAAGAATGGGGAGCAGCTGTCATAAAGAATGTCTCCGTGGCCACTCCACCATCTTCTGGGTCAACACCGCCCCAAATGCTGGCAAAGTCTGGAGCCTGCCACAGCCTTCAAGTTTCCAAATAGGGTGGTACCCATGTTGTGAAGTCTTCTGAGGGCCTGAGTAAAATTAAAAGTGAGTCAGGGATGAACCCTCAAAACTACATCAGAGGCTTTTTAGAGAGTTTACTTGGGTATAGAAAACTCTTAGACAGCTGCCGAGGTTCATCCCCTGTGACATCTAGTGGACCTGGATATTAAGTTCTGGCTGGGAGACATTACTAGAGAGAGGTGTCCCAAAGACAAGGGGTGTCTGTCTAGCTTGGAGTGGGAACTGCTCCCTGGGGCCCTTGGGATTGTAGGATGGCTGACCCTAGGCAAGGGATCTAATGCCCCCTTAAAGAAGTTCAGAGAATCCTAGGCCTGATTTGAGGGCTGTGGCCAGCTTCACTGACCAATAGTGTGCTGAAGGCCCAGGGAGAACCTGTGAGCCAAACCTAAGTTTCTCACCTATCTCAAATATGTTTTTTGTCGATGTCCGGGGTTGTTACACTGGACAGCCAGGGGCTGAACCCAGGAACACCCTCTAGGCCACAAGAGGTGGGATCCTCTGAGGTTATGCCCTGGTCTGTTGGCTTGGTAGACAGGAGGGATCAAATCTTTGGTCCATATGGGCTCTTTCTAGTGGAGCTCTGTGTGGGTAGACAGAGCCGTGTTGTTCAGACTTCGTTCAGAAGTCTCCTGTCCTGCCTGTTGGGAGCTCATTACTCCTCAGAGACCCATTTGGCTTCCCTGACCTTGCTGGACCCGCTCAAAGTCATCCTCATTAGTACAAGAGGTGATATAGATTACCCTGGCTATAGCCTCCTCCCTGTGAAATAGAAGTCCCTGGCTGTAGCCTCCTTTCTGGGGCCCCACATTGGCTTTACCATGCTTGGTTTCTGAGCACCAGTTGATTCATTCTTGGGGAGAGCATGCAGCAAGGAGGAAACTATTGATAGGCAGTGCATGGAGCCCTGGTGAGTCACCCTTTGAAGTTTGTATGTGCCCTATCTTATTTTTAATGGGACATAGGTAAATGGAAAGAAGGGATAAGAAATCCAGACACCAAGCTTCCACAAAAAAACATCTCTTTCGAAGACCTCTGATGTCTATTTTTCTTCATCACAGAACGGTGATTTCTGACACTACCTCTCTGGAGATAAAGTCAGATCCCACAGGTTAAGGGCTCAGCCCTACGAGACTGCATGCACCCCCCTCCATTGTAGATGACGGTCGCAAGTCCACATTGTCACCTGTGCTCTAATCCACCAGCTGTAGAGCAGAAGTTCCCATGACTCCTCCTTGCGCTTAAATTTGCTAGAGCAGCTCACGGAACACAGAGAGACATTTTACTTGTGAGATTGCAGGTTTATTCTGAAAGGCTGTAAGTCAGGAGCAGCCAGATGGAAGAGCCGCATGGAATAGTGTATGTAGGAAGGGACAATGCGCTTCCATGCTCTCTCTAGGATTGCCGCACCCCCAGCATCTCCTTGTGCTCACCACCAGGAAGCTCACCAAGGCTAGTCCTTCTGGATTTTTATGGAGGCATCATAACATTATAATGATTGACTAAATCATTGGCCGTTGGTGACTGAACTTAATCTTCAATCCCTATCCCTTTCCCCCTTCCCTGGAGAGGGGAGAGGGGTGTACTCAAAGTTTCAAGCCTCTAATCACAGGGTTTTGATTTCCTTGGCAACCATCCCCCATCCTCAGGTTACCTAGGGGCTTTCTAAAAGTCATCTCATTAACATGACAAAAGACACCTTAATAGCTCTCATCACTTAGGAAACTCCAAGGGTTTTAGAAGTTCTGTACCAGGACAGGGATGAAGACCAAATACATATCTCTTATTATAAATGACAATATCATAAGACTCTCAGAGGGAAATCCTCCCATCCTCCAATCAACCAATCTGCAAGTCTTCATTGAACAATTACCATGTGCTAAACTGTACTAGAGCTTTAAGAAAAGACAGTAAGACATAAAAGAAGCACCTTGGAAGAGAAGATAAAGACCTTGAGAAAACAGCTGCAAGACAGGGCTATACAAGCAAAGTGCCCTATAAGTGGTACTTGGCAGTAACTGAGTTGCCATGAAGACAAGGGAGGGTGGGACAAACCTTGGCGTTTTGCAATCCCCAGCTGCTGAACTGTGTGGACGGGAAAGAACGGAGATAGAGGAGTCAGAAACCCTTGGTGATGTCTCGGCTCTGCCCCTTAATTGCTGGCGATGCCGGTCAGAGCATTCATCTCCCCAGGACTTCCCTGATCTGAAGGATGGATATGATGACATTTGCCCTGCCTCCTTCTGGGGTGCTCGTGAGGATCTAGTGAGACTGGGCATGGAGATGAAGCACCTCAGAGAGTTATGGAGATACTATTGTTGCTGAGAAGGTTTGGTCAGCGAGACCTTGGAGAGCACCAGGAAGGAACAGCCACCCCAGGGTCACATGTCCTCAAACACTGATGTTTTCTTGGGTCTCTGTTCTCCCTGCCTTTCTCTGCCTATGATGTCCTTCTCATCCTCTAAGATCTGGGTCAGACCCCACTCCCCCAGGGAACCTACCTGGACCTGAGCATCCTTATTCTGGGCCCCATCGTATGTACCTATGTCCTGCCTCATGGTCCAGCTAACCATTTGTGTGACTCTCCCCTGTTGGACCAGGAATGATTAGGACCTAGGACTTACTTTATTCATCTCTAAACCCCAGAACACACAGAAGGTACCCATTTGTGGATGTGAGCTGAAGGCGATGACCTCATATGTCCCTGGAGGCTCCGAACAGAGAGAAGGTTCTAGGCTCTCACAGCCTAAACAGACTGCTCTTCCTTCCGAGATTTCTTACTCTCTGCTCAGTAAGGATTTGGAGGCTGTTTCTGATTTGGAAATTGCAGCCAGAGTGCTTTTGGTGCCGTTTTCCAAAGTCAACATTCCCAAGCTGAACTGGGGTAGAGAGGAAACAGTGCCCCTGGACCTCGGAAGGAAGGATCAGTGTGGTTCCATTATTCAATTAGGCTAAAGAACGCTCACAGGCGTGTCCCGAATGAGGGCTGGTGGAGGCACCAGGGAAGGCAGATGCTACGTGTTACTGGACCATCCTCCGGATCTAGAGAGGGAGCCTGGGGTGGGAAGAAGATCATGGGGTGAAAGGTCAGGGTGCTGGCCTCAAAGATGCCACTAATTATACATGTTTAGTCATTCAGGGCCTCCGTTTTCTCATCTGCCAAATGCGGATATGTTGTTATTTCCCAGATTTATTGTGCGACTCAATTTAGACAATCCTTATAAAAAAGTTTTTGAGAATCTCCAAAGCCCCACTGTGGTCTAAAGGAAGGTCCATGGGGTCAATCCTGGTTAAGTTTCAGCATTCTCTGGACCTCAGATTCTTCAACCGAAACAAATAAGGTGTTAGATTGGAATGTCCTAATAGGCATTCAGAGTCCAAAATGTTTATGTGAGCTCTTCTGATAGGCAGAGGCCCAGAAGAGACATGCACATAATTAGTATACATTCCAAAACACACTGGTTGGCTGGCATCTGCATGGTCATAAATTATTGCTGTGGTCAGCCTAATTACACATTCACAAAATGCTGAGTACCCCTCTTGGCCTTGTACTTACGGACATTTTATTGTTTGGCTCTTGTATTAGCATTGACTTTGTGGATGCCCACGTCTCGTGGTCCATCTAGACCAGCACTATCCAATAGAAATATGATATAAGCCACATATGTACTTTAAAATTTTCTAGTAGCCACATTAAAAGAAGTAAAAAGAAATAGGAGAAATTGATTTTAATAATATGTTTTATTTATTCCAATGTATCAAAATAGTATCATCTCAACACGCATTCAATATAAACCATATTTTTACCTTTTTTTTTTTTACTATTTTTTTTTTACTATTTTTTTTTTTGTATTACAATATACTTAGAGCCTGTGTCACTTTTCTTCAGTCACATTTCAAGTGCTCCATGGCCACTTGTGGCCGGTGGCTACCATACCGGACAGCGCAGCTCTGGATTGTAAACTGCCTGAAGGCGGGGACTGCACTCTGTGGCCTTTAGCAATTGCACACTGCTCTAGGGTTTACAGGCCCTTTCTGATATGTCATCTCCTTCAGTCCTTACTGTCGTATGGCAAAGTTGGTATAGTTATTAATGGCATTTTATACACAAGGAGACTGAGGCTTTGAGGAAAGCAAGCGCTTGTCCAAGGCCATAGCACAAGTAGTAACAGAATGACCTTGACTGCTTAGTTAATCTGGGTGGACACTGTGCCTCGCCGACATGGACAAGGCATCGTGCTCCTCCACTTTACAAGGAGACAGAAATGGAGGTGGGCTCCTTGTTATGTTTCTCTCTCTCTCTCTTAAGAGAAGGACGAGGCTGGAGGATGACTCTAGCATTATTGTCAGTTTCTTTATCGTTTTATCTGCAAGCCTGCTTCAGCATCTCCTGGGAACCAGGGCTGGGTACATTCCTGCATTTCAGACTGCGTTTCCCCTCCCCGTTATCTCCTGATTCTGTGAGTCCCCCTGCCTGGGTCCTCTTCCCTCCTTGGTCTGTGTCCTCCAGCAGTGCCTGGAGATGGTTATCACACACACTCTCCGTTAGACCCAACTTTAGCCAAACTAAACACAGTTTTTCTCTCTCATGGGGGTGATCTCGGCTCATTGTTTTTAAGAACAGACATCCCATTTACTTTCCTGACAAGGATTCTCATTCTGGAAGCCTAGGCCTTCCTGCTGCCAGGAAAGATGGGTCTGTGCCCCTCTGAGGGGAGCCTGATGTATTAGCAAAGCCCTTGGCTACAAACTACTCTCCAGTGGTATCAGGTGATAGTTCTAGAAAATAGGTGAGGAAGTCCCAGACTTGAGGGCAGGAGGAGGAGATACAGGAGGCAGAACCTGAACCCATTATCTAGGGTCGATGCTCACTTGGAAATACCTGGCTTGGAGGCAGCGCTGGGACTGAGGAACAAGGAAGGCTCAGAGTTCAAGGCTCCTGAGCTGAGCTAGACAATACCACAGTCAGGGCCCTGGGCAGGAGATGAGGTCTGGGAAGGAAGGCCCCTCACAGGCAGGCACCACAGCCCATGTTCTGCATACCACCCCCTTGGTGCGTGAGCACATAAGAAATCACAGAATCCTCGGGATGAAGGAATCTTAGAGGTCAGCTGTGCTGAACCCCCTACCTAAAGCCAACATGGCCCACACAGTGGCTCAGTCAGTGCTCTGGGAAGTCCTAGGACTCCTTGGGGGAGGTCTCAGGAGTAGGATTTTCCTATGGAAGATTTGGGACATAATTATACTAAAAAATTACTCATTGTTTATCTGAAATTCAAATTTAACTGGATGCCATTATTTTTATTTGCTAAATTTGGCAACTCTATTTATGCCAGGAAAGGAATGGGGGCCTCAAGCGGTAGGGATTTCTACCACCCACTCAACCACCATTTTAATCAAACCGGCTCTGCTTTTATCTATCAGTGATAGCTAAAACAAAACTAACAACCAAACCCAATCCCTCTGCCTCTGTGGTCGATGATCAAGGAGAAATCGTAGGCATTACAGCAAGAGATCTGGGCATAGTGCCATTCATGGCCGAGGTTATTAACTCTCCCTAAATAGGTGAAAGTCGTGTTCAAGAAGGAGTATAAATCTCTCCTGAAAATGAACCTAGCTGTTTTGTAGTTGTTTTGTTTTTTATTTTTTTTTTAAAGATTTTATTTATTCATTCGACAGAGATAGAGACAGCCAGCGAGAGAGGGAACACAAGCAGGGGGAGTGGGAGAGGAAGAAGCAGGCTCCTAGCGGAGGAGCCTGATGTGGGGCTCGATCCCATAACGCCGGGATCACGCCCTGAGCCAAAGGCAGACGCTTAACTGCTGTGCCACCCAGGCGCCCCTGTTTTGTTTTTTAAAGGAATGATCCACAAGACGATGAGTTATGGGTGAAGGGGAGATAAGTGCATGCGGGAGGGAGGCCTCCATTGTCCATCCTGCCCCCAGGTTGCCCGAAGACCTTCAGCCCAGAGTGCACGCTCCCTTACCCCATATAGCAGCTGTTGCTGGGCTGGGAAGAGGCACCAGGACAGTCACCGGATGCCAGGGGATCCTGTGAAATTAGCAAGATGTGGGGAAGGACCTCAGGGGTTAGGAATTGACCCTCAGAATGGGAAGCGGTGGGGCCACCAGGGAAAAGCATGGAAATGCTTAGGGTTCCCACCCCTCAGGGAGAAAGGACAAGAGAGAGGTGAGGGCAGAAGAGGAGAGTCGGGGAATGAGGAAGCATCCTCATCACCCTCTTTCTGTATATATGCTCACTGGTACTTGCTATCTTCTGTTGTTGGGTTTGTTTGTTTATAGTAGCCGTCCTAATGGATGTGCGGTAGTATCTTATTGTGGTTTTGATTTACGTTTCCCTAATGATTAACAATGTTGACCATTTCTTCAAATGCTTATTAGCCATTTGTATATCTTATTTGTAGAAATATCTGTTCAAATCCTTAGTCCATTTTAAAAATTGGGTTGTGGGGGTTTTTTGCTGTTGTTGAGTTGGAGGAATTCTTTATATTCTGGATATTAACCCCATATAGGTATATGGTTGGCAAATACTTCCCCCCACCCTGTGGGTTGCCTTTTCCCTCTGTTGATTATGTTCTTTGATGCACAGAAGTTTTTTATTCTGATGTAGCCAAGAGATTGTGCTTTTCCCCATGATCATGAATTGGTGAGGAAGTCAGCAGGAGGCCAGTCCTGGTGACAGGAGTTAGCACCTGGAGCAGGAAGCATGAGGCTCAGGATGGAGGTACCCACCCGGGCCTTTTAGGTTCCTGGAAACACCCACATTTGGGGAGAGCATCAGTATTTGAAGCATGTGGTTGGGAAGATGCTGCCTGCTGAGCCTGGGTGCTTCTCCTTGGGGCTCAGACCTACACACTGGGCACTGGTCACAGGTTGAGGGACAGGAACTGGCATTTCTGTCAATTGCAGTGGCTGCTTCTTAGAGCAGCCTAAAGGTCTGGATTTCTTAGGACAACCCATTTTCCCTCTTGGGGGAAGAAGGGTAATGTCGGGGAGGGAAAAATGCATACCTCTGTTCTATGCTTCTGGATTGACTGTCCTTGGAGTCAGACCTGCCTTAGGCTAGGGGGCGCCTGGGTGGCTCTGTCGTTAGGCGTCTGCCTTCGGCTCAGGGCATGATCCTGGCGTTATGGGATCGAGCCCCACATCAGGCTCCTCCGCTGGGAGCCTGCTTCTTCCTCTCCCACTCCCCTTGCTTGTGTTCCCTCTATGGAGGTCTGCAGTGGAGAGGAATTCCAGAAAGACTCAGAACCAGTACCCAGGCTGGGGCTGGAAGTGTGGGCTTCTGGGCAAGGGTGTGACCTCAGTAGGTAAGAGGATCTGACTAAAGGCGCCCGGGGACTGAGCCCTTTGCCCTGACTGATAAGCACTTTGAAAAGCCCAAGTGACTGCTCTTTTCCCGAGAAATATGCTCCAGGGTGGAACTCCCCATCAAGCTGTGGAGAGCAGGCCCTTGTCTGCCTCCCCGAGCAGAGGAGAACGGGCTTGCCCCATGTGCCCCGCTGGTCATTGGGAGAGGGAGGAGGGGAGACCCCTGTTCCTGTGTCAGCAGAACCACAGTGAGAGACAATAAGTACACCGGGCAGGCTGACAAAATTGGTACTGTTTCTCTTTAAATACATGTTCCCTTTTTATTTGGAGGAGAGGTGGAGCTGTGTGTGGGGAAGGGCACAGAGGGAGAACCTTCCAGGCCAGCTACAGTTTCTCCTCTGGTTTTGAGAAATTAGTTCTGTTCTGGCTCCAACTTAGGTTCCCTTCTCAGGAAAACAAGAGCCCCAAAGTTCACTGTGCCTTTAAGTGCAGTGAAGGGCCATCCATCCTTACTTCAGAAGGACCCTTGGGGGCTCCTGCTCCACCCCCTCCTGCTACCCAGACGCAGAGCCCTGAGGGGAGTTCAGTAAACACGGTTTTCTCCATCTTGACACATTATTGCTCAGTTTATTAGTCCTTGTAGATTGGGCCACTAAGTTGCCAGGCTGCCCCCCCCCCCAAAAGTGCTGCTGCCTCTGGGGAGGAGGATGCTGACCTCAAGGACGAACCCTGACAGTGTCTTTTGCATAGGAGATTCCAGACTCACCTGCATGGTGGTGGGCGAACCTTACCTCTCCCCTCTTTTCAAAGTTTTAAGTCCAGGGGAGGCAGTCAGAGGAGACCCAGCTAGACGGTAGAGTTCCGTGGCAGTGCTGGTAAGCCTGCTGTAGGGAGTAGGGAGAAAGTCACCTTGCAGTGTCCTTGAAGCCTGAGGGTTTGGATCAGTAAAGAAAGGGGAGACAGTTCTTCTAAGGCAGCGGAGTCCTCTGTGGACTGGGAATAGGTTTGAAGGGGGACGGTGGTGGGGAAAGAGGCTGGCAAGACCCAGATTTTAGAAGCCCTTGGAAGTCATGCTGAGTGTGGTCTTGAAGCTGAGATTTTGAACAATCGCTTGCTATTATTAATGGCCCCTAGATTCCCCTTGCAATACAAAGAAGCAACATTCCACACTTCCCATCCTGCACCCTTTCTCACTTAAAGCTTCTCAGCAACCTGGAAAACCTGTCTTCTGTCTTGGACTGGAAAAGGCTCTGGTATTGCCCATGGGCCCTAGAAAGCTAAACGTTTTTTCCTCTGGGAAGGAGCTCAGTTTTTAAAAATTCAAGAGTTTGTGATGAGATGCAATTTTCTCTTGAAAGCAATTAGTGTTGCTTCCAAGAATAAATTCCAAGCTCCATACAATATCCCATAAATCATACTGAAAGATGTCTTTCTCCTTATGCATTTTATTTTTAAACAGGTTCAGACTTTAGTCCCTAAGTAGTGATGGATCCCAAAGTACAAACTCCCTCCTCATTGTAGATATGAGGGTTTATATATGAAGTTCCAGATGTGATTAGAATCCAATTTATGGCGTTGGTGGACTAGTCTGTGCTGCTAACAGCAAACTCTGTACTGCCATTTCCAGGTGAGAGACAGGTGAGAAAGTGCTGGTGCCGCTAGATAATCCACGGGATTTCAAAAGAAGGATGAGAAGTACTTAAAACAAAACAAAATAGAGACAGCTAAAGGAGGAGAGAGGAGGAGAGGAATAGGGGGAGGAGGAGAGGAGCAATAATTCTAGGGCATTGGAGCACCTTGATGGTGGGGGAGATGGGAGGGGACATAGGGCTCATTCCAAAGTGGGGAAGCCAGGGACCTGAAAAGAAGCCCCCAGGAGCCCTAAAATAGGACCGTGGTTATTTTGTAATTCTGCTTATATGAATTTTGCATCAGGAAGGAGGGCTGCCCTGCCCCTAGAACTCAGAACTTGTATATTATCCTTTGGCTATATAATGGGGTACATGGTTTAGCCTGTGAATATACCAGCAAGTGTAATAGGACTTCAGGGGAGATTTGTTCAGTTAACTGACTTCTGGGGCACAGAGGACTTGTAACTGGGGCTCCCTGAGTCCATATTCAGGCAGGCTTTCCTTGGAATATGATGTTGGCATAGGAAGGTAGTTTGCTCAAGAGACAAATTCAAACATCCAAAATGATTCCCCATAGTACAACTATTGAGCAAGGAGATTCCCAGATATAAACAAAGGTTCATCTTCAAGATGTTTGTACACCCATATACATACACCATTATTCACAATAGCTAAAACACAGAAGCAACCCAAGGGTCCATTGATGGATGGGTGGATAAACAGAATGTCACACACACACACACACACATGAATATTATTCAGCCTTAAAAAGGAAGGAAATTCTGACACAGGTTACAACATGAATGACACTTGAAGACATCGTGCTAAGTGAAATAAGCCAAGCACAAAAAGACAAATACTGTATGATTCCACCTGTATAACGTACTTTAGAGTGATCACGTCCATGGGGACAGAAAGTAGAATGGGGGCTGGTGGCTGGGGGCAGGAGGGAATGGGGAGTTGCTGTTTCATGGGTGCAGAGTTTCCATTTCACAATGAAAAGCGTTCTGGAGGTGGTTACATGACATTATGAATGTGTTTAACACCACTGAGCTGTACACTTGAAATAATTAAGGTGGTAAATTTTATGCTAAGTAGATTTTATCACAATAAAAGATACATACAGAAAAGTTTATTTTCAAACCACTGATACCTGACCAGAGGCCAGAGCCTCTGAGCCAGAGGAATAGAGAACCCCGCAGTGACTACCTGGGTCTCTTGAATATTCTTCAGGTGGAAGGATGGAATGATTCTTCAATCAGGGGCAGTGGAAAAATTAGATTCTATTTATGAAAATGCCGCATAGAGCTAAGTTTTCAGGTCTGTGCTGTGCCTTTGGTAAGAATGAAGCCCAAGTAAGCAGAAATTCTCCCTTGGACTGGAGGTTTTCCAACTTTCCTCAATATGGAATGGCGGGGGGTGGGGGGGAGTTAGCATTTCTCGGGAGAATCTGCTCTCAGGAGTCACTGCCCATGCTGGCGTGATCCCGGGGGATCCCAGGTAGTTCAGGGCACTGAATGGAAGTCCGGGATTCACAGCCCTCTCTGCCACTTACCAACTGGGAATATTGGAAAAATGACTTAACCTTTCTGAGCCTCAGGCTCCACATCCGTAACGAGGGATAGATCAGGGAGCTTTTACTGAATAATAAACTGCCTGAAGACATGGTAGCTTAAGACAGCAACCACTTCCTATTTCCCATGATTCTCTGGGTTAGCTGGGCTTCAGGTGTGCACTGCCTTGGCTGAGGGGAGAGGGCCTAGGCTGACCTCCCTCCTGTGCCTTTTTCAATCTCCGCATCAGCCCTGGGCGACCGGAATGGCTGGGGTCTTGCCCCATCTGGTCGCTCTTCCTCCCGGAGGGTTGCCTGTCCTTGTTCACATAGCAGTAGCATGGTTCAAAGCTGCAAGAGAGGGCGAGCCCTGATGTGCAAGCACTTTTTGAGTCCCTGCTTTGTGTTTGCTAATAATGCCTCATTGTCCAAGGCAAGAGGATGGTCAACACCAGATCCGAAGAATAGAGAAACAGACTCCACCTCTCGATGGGATGAGGTGCAAAATATTGTGGCTTGTGTGTGTGTGTGTGTGTGTGTGTGTGTGTGTGTGTGTGTGAATCTACCACAAAAGATAATGACAAGAATCTACCTCAGGGGGTTATTGTGAGGCTCATTTGAGATGATGCATAGAAATAAGGTTCTTGGCCTGGTCCTGGCACATCGTGAGCCTTCCACGAATGCAAGTTTCCTTTCCTGCTCCATCTCCTTCTTGATTAAGAACACATCTTTATGAAAGACACAATGGATCTGTTGACTCTAATTCCATTCTCTTTCAGAACACATGGAAATTGAAGCCATGTGGGGCTTAACAAGAGATCAAATAGTGCCTTAAACGTCCCAGGGCAGCAGCCGTGTCCCCAGAGTCTGGGCGGCCCCTGTGATGGGGCCTGGCCCCGCCTGGTGCTCTGGGCCCCTCTCCTCCCAGACTGCTGCAGGTCGGTCTTTTTTTCATTACAAATTGCTCATAAGCACACACATCCCCAGATGCCCGCATAAAAGCTGGTATTAAAGTTGTGTAATGGTGGTGTGAGCCTTGTTATGATTAGGGCAGCAGTAAGCTGTTCCCCAGAGCTTGGGGCTCCAGTGGGAAAAGCCCTGGGAAGCCGTACACGCTTCACCGTACAGTCTGATCCCTCCCCCGCCCCCGCCTCCACCCCAGGAAGGCTGGAGGGAGAAAGATACTGAGTTGTGCAATCTGATGGTGACCAATGATCAAGGGAATAAGAATTAGGGGGAACAGACACCTGAATAGAGAAACCCGAGGGACAGAAAAGAAGCATTTGGGACTTGCACAGGACTCTGCTGATGAGTGTTTTCTGAGGCAGGTACCACAGTACTTGGCACCTGTCAGAATACCATGCCCTACATCTGGATGGCACTTTCCAGGGACCAACCTTTTCATCCTCACAGCCCAGTGAGCTCTGCAGGCTCCTTAGCCCCGTTTTATGGACATGAACACTGAGGCTTTAGACCCAGGTTGTTATTCATTTCCCAGGAGTGCTCTTCCTTCTGCATCTGGGGGCCCCTCCTGCTCCTTGATCTTGAATGAGCCATCATCCTTAATGACAGCACTGAGGAAACGTGAATTAATGACCTCTGGAATGTGCAGTCGTTAACAAGGATGAGTGTGTGTTGTGTGTGTGATCATACACTAGATAATAAACCATCCTTGGCCTCTTGCCGTTGTAACATCTAGAGTTCTTACAGTGACTGATGCAAATCGCATGAGGGAGAAGCTATAAAAACCCGAACCTGGAGGCTAAAGAAGTTGCAAACTAGGAAAGGGGCCACTGCTTCTAAGAAAACTGGTCAGAACCAGAATGGAAGAGAAGTCAGTCAGTTAGGTGGAGGACAGCATTTGGAGGGCCATGGTAATAATGATGATAATATTCAACATTTATTAGCCCTTTGTTGTATGCCAGAAACTGGCTGAAAGTTCACGTGGATTGTTCCCGTCATTATCACTAGCACCCTGTTCAGCTTTACCGCCCACGTTCAGTGCTCCCTCATAGATGGCTGTTTCCTCCTGGCATCTGGTTGATTATCCTTCCCCACACCCTTGCTGGAGGCGGGTCCGTGTGACGAGAGTTGACCAATGATTGATGAATGGAGGTGGTGTGTGTCATTTCTGGGCCAAAGCATTGAAAGTAGAGGCTCGGCAAGGCATTGCAGAAGCATGTGGTGGACAGGGGTGACCCATGGTCGAAACAGTCTGGATCTGAGCTTCCATGTGGGGAACACTGCCTTGGGAAGTCGCTGGACCCGTAGCCAACTTTGCTTGAATACAGAATCAGCGTTTGTTGTTTCAATCTACTGAATCTGGGGACCGTTTGTTATTGCAGTGCAATCGAGCTTATTCTGCCTGGTGGACTTGCCCTGGGCACACAGGTGATAAGTGAGAATACCAGGCTTTGAACCCAGATACAGCTCCAGAGCACAAGATCTTAACTGCCGCGGTGTGATTCCACAAGCAAAAGTCATAACCAGTGGGAAGTCAGGAAAGGACTATTCAAACTGGAGGTGACCCGACGACCACAAAGTTTTGGGGAGCCTGACCTGGCTTAGAAGTGGGGGGGGGAAGCAGGGAGACGAAGCACATGGCCCTGGCCTGTCAGGTCACCTAAGGTTCATGCTTGTCCATCTGTCTCATGGAGGGGCAGCCTTGTGGCCCACCCTGCCTGGTTTTGTCACCACTTTTTTTGTGTCTCCGGAGGACAGCTGCTTCACTTGGGAGCGGGTGGGGGGGGCAGGATGGGATGGGGCAGCTGGTGTGCCGGTGGGGGCAGCGAAGTTCTCTGTCTCCTTCCCAGATCACCCCAACCCACGGCCCTGACAGCTTACTCAACACTGGCTTACCCTGACTTTCTCCCAGCAGATGCCTCCTCTGGGGCTCCACCTTAAAACGAATGCCACGTGCCCACTGGGCTTGCCATTCTAATGGGTTTTTACTGTCTAGTTCAGCCAGATGGTTGTGGTATTGTTTATGGCAGTGTTTCCAAAGCTTGCCTGGGCATAAGATTACCTGGGCCCAGAGAGCATACCCTGTCCCCCACCCGCCCTGAGATTCCGATGCTGTTGGTTGGCTGTGGGGCCTTGCGCGCCACATGCTTAACAAGCCCCCCAGAGGACTTCCTCCTTCTGGCAAGGTTTGGAAACAGTGACTCATGCGGTGCCCAGTCCGTCTGACAGAGCTGTTTGGGGAGTGAGGTTATGGGTTACTTTGGCGTCCTGTGCACAGCATGGAGCTCTTGTCCCGGAACTCCCCTTCAGCCAAAGAAATCCTTTTGTCTGTTTAATTCCTTTACTTTGAAAAGAGTAAGTTTTAGTTTAAAACAAGAATGAGCCAGTCTTTCAAGATGAAAACCCCTGGTTTACTACATACCTTAGGAGTCCCTTGGAGAACCCATGTGAGAAATTGCTTTGCAATCTCCCTTCCAGGAACATCTATGATTCTTCTGATGGATGGTTTGCTTTTTACCTTGGTGACCTTGTCAGTCTTGGAACTGACGGTATCATCCTCTTTGCTCTGGCATCTGGGAAGCACAGAGCCAGACTGACAGTTCCCTTTAACAAAGATTTTTTTATAGCAGCTAGGGTTCATCTGCTTTTTCTACCCTCATTTTCTAGTCATTGGCTACAGTATCATTTGTATCTTATGTGCATTTCTACATATATTTTCCACAAATTTTATTTGGAATGAGGTGGGGTGGATATAAATAAAGATAATTCTGGGGTAATAATTTTACAGAATCATTGGCTCGGAGTTTCAGCTCACGGGAACTACAGGAGCTCAGAGAGAGGACCTACTACCCTCCTCCAGGGATCCTGGGGCACAGAGAGGGGAAGTGTTGCTCTAGGGTCAGGGGACAGAGAGGCAGCTTGAGAGGGAAGCCAGGCATCCTGATGCCGGGCAAATTCTAGTCCTGAAACACTGGGGCGGTGTGGGTGGGGGGGGGGGGCCTAGAAACAGCTTTCTTAACACCCGAGACCTTCAACAGTAGGGAGTTCATTCCTTCAGGTCGTGAGAACTCTTAAATGTCCAGAGTCTCCGTGAAAGCGCAGATATCCCCGGGAAGGAAGCAAGCCTCAGGTGTCTCAGCCAGTTCCAAGGGAGTCTCAGGAGGGGATGTGGAGCAAAATTCCTGGGAAAATGAGTGAGGCAGGCTGTCCCAATGCCTGGGGGGTCAAGCCGGCAGTGGGGTGTTTGTGCATGAGGTGAAGGAAGCAAAAACTGTGGCTCTTCGCTAAGAGTTTGGGGCCTATATGGGCCTCCTTCAGGCTCGGACTAGGATATGGAAAGAAGAGGAGAAAAATGGGGAACAGCCTACTTGTCAGCTCTACCAAAGCCGACTAGGCAGAGTCCCCAGTTAGTTCTGTGTGCCCTTGAAAAGCCTGTGCCCCTGTCCCTGTGGAGGCAGAGCGCGCCAGAGTGCCCAGCGTGAGGCTGTGAAGAGGACCCTGAAAGCGAGAACAGTGAACTGAAGAGGGAAATGTTCCCAGCAAGAGCTCAGAAGCCATGAAACGTCCTCCACTGATGGTTCAGGGTTTATTCCTTCTCTAGCGTCTTGGCTCAAAGATCCCACAGCTGCCGGGACCTGAGCCTTGTAGCCTTGTGGCCCTGGTGGGACCCAGCCCTGCCTCGGGCTTTCGTGAGACACACATGCGTGTGCATGTGTCTGAGTGTGAGTGTGAATGTGAGGCCTGGCGGGCATGCAGAGGCCTGCCGACGTCTATTACATAGAGAAACATCTGTTTTCTGCGGAACATCCATAGTATCAGATGTTTTACTACAAGGAACCCCCTTTTTAAAATAAAACGAAAATGGAACATGGAAATCAAGGTAACCACATTTTAAATGTTTATGGGAGATAAAGGTTTAACTACAAGTCTTTCATCAAATGGAGGATACTAGAAAAAAGTTTAGGGAATGCCCTTTGGCTGTCCTCACCTGTGCGGCGAAACCTTGCAGAGTCTCACCTCATACAGCGAAGGGGCCTCCAGGCAGCTGGGAATATTTAGCAACGTGTCTAAATGCTGGTGCACAGCAGCCCCACCATCGGGCCCGTCCGGCCATGACCACTGGGAGGGAGGGATTTGCTCAAATGAAAAGCCCAGACTCAAGTGTGACAGGCAAATAGCACCCCAGGGTATACAGCAGCACAAGGCTTGCCGCCTCCTCTGGGAGGATGGGCTTCCGAGCTGTGATGATGTGGGCAGGGGAGGCAGGAGGGCCTGGCCTCCTTGCCTCTCTGTTCCTGCTTTCCTGGGGTCCAGCAGCACTGCGCCAGAGCAGGAAGGCCCCTCCACGTCCTCCCTGTGCGAACAGAAGGAGCCAGGGGCTGAGGCTCTTTCTGAAGGTGCTCTAGCCTCCCAGAAGATACACCTCTTGCCCATTTCAAGGGTTCTTCTTCCCAAGGACTAATGCACACTGGGATTTTCTCACATTTTCTCAGTGGAAAGCTTTTCCCATGTTACAGATGGGAACATTGTCGGGGGAGGGGGGTGTCCCAAACCTCCCGACACAGTTCTGAGGTTGCCTGGCACGCCAGCAGAGAGAAAGGCTGAATCTTCCTGATGGGGTTCAGAGAGGAAAGTGGGGACTCATGATGGGCTCCACCCCCCGGGGTAGCACCCCTTCTGTCCCCTCCACAAGGTCTTGAGCCAGTCACTCCTCCTTGGATCTGAAGTAACTTTTCCATTTTAGGGCAATCCTTCATCTCCCCGGCCCATCTCAGGGACTTATCTCTCTGCCCATCAGCCGCCATGTCCCCCGAAGCACATAAAGTGTAGGATGGAGTGAGGGATCAAGTTGAATTATGTGACCTGCAGTTTACAGTGGGGGCCCTCCAGACATCCGATCCAGTGTCTGAGCTCAGTTACCTCGGCTCTGGCCAAGGCTGATCAGGCTTCGGGGAGAGGGGCGGTTCTCGAGGGAGAGGATGCTGGGGCGGAGGGGGGGGGGGAAGGCTGCGAGGGCTGTGAGCTCGGTGCAGCAGCTGATCCTGGGCACACTTTGGGTCTCTGTGGCCTCATCCCTGTTCTTCCCTGAGCCGTTCCAGTGGTGGGAGCGTGGCTGGAAGAAGGCAGTGAGATGGAGCCAGGGGACGCTGCTTTGGCATGCCAGAGAACTGGGTTTGGGGTCAAGAGGTATCATCTTCCTCCCCACCAGCCCTAACCCAAGCCACGGCTCTTTTGCTGAGTTAGCAGGAACTAAAACGTGAAAGGGTTTTCAAGTGGGGCAGTGAAACCAGGGGTACTTTCTAGACTCACAAACCACTTTGCTATCAAATAAACTGGAGGATTCTGCATGGTCCCCAAGCTCAGTCTTTATTAGAATTTCACGGCCCAGCTGTTCAGCAAAGAGTTGCTCACGGAACAATGTTCTGTTTTCTTGGGCACAAGGACATAGGTACATTTGCAAAACACTGACATGTGCCATTCTGGACAGGATCTATCCCAAAGATCCTTGTGGCCTGAAACTCTGATTCTGGGAGCCCCAGGGTGCATTAGGCCAACATGAAAGGCTTGAGGAACCCTGAAAGCTTCCGCAACCAGGTGTTAGAACTAACCAACAACTCAGGGGCGCCTGGGTGGCACAGCGGTTAAGCGTCTGCCTTCGGCTCAGGGCGTGATCCCGGCGTTATGGGATCGAGCCCCACATCAGGCTCCTCCACTATGAGCCTGCTTCTTCCTCTCCCACTCCCCCTGCTTGTGTTCCCTCTCTCGCTGGCTGTCTCTATCTCTGTCTAATAAATAAATAAAATCTTAAAAAAAAAAAAAAAGAACTAACCAACAACTCAGAGCCAAGCCCAAGGTAGGGTCTCAATAGATGTTTGTTGAATGAGTAACTTTGAATAGGAATCAAGAGACCCAGATCCTCATTCTGGTTCTGTCGTTTGCTAAGCGTCTTTAATTAAGACATGGAACTTCTTTTTTTTTTTTTTAAGATTGTATTTATTTATTTGTCAGAGAGAGAGAGAGCACAAGCAGGGGGAGCAGCAGGCAGAGGGAGAAGCAGACTCCCTGCTGAGCAGGGAGCCCAATGTGGGACTCGATCCCAGGACCCTGGGATCATGACCTGAGTGGAAGGCAGACACTTAACCGACTGAGCCACCCAGACGTCCCAAGATATGGAACTTCTGAGCATCAGTTCCTTCTGTGAAAGGGCCTGTAAATCCCTGTCCTGGACACCTCCAAGGGCTGCTCTGAGGAGCAAATGAGAGAGTGAATGTGAGAGTGTGTTATGTCCTGCGTCTTCAAGTGGGCACTTACGTTACCTTTTGTTCTCGGAGGCTCACCTTGGTAAGCAACTGTGTGACCCTTGTTCACACAAAGGCACCCAGCCCTTCTCAGACTGGTTTCTATTCCAGCCAGTGCAGACTCTTCAGGTGAGAGTCGTGTGTGTGTGTGTGTGCGTGCACGTGAGCACACACATGTGTACGTGTGTGTTTGGGTGTGTACATACCTGTGTGATGTATATATGAGGTGTGTGTGATGTGTGTATACATGTGTGTTCAGGTATGTGCATGCATTTGTAATGTGTGTGTGAAGTGTGTGTGTGAGGTGTGTGTGGCATATATCATGTGTGACATATATATGGGTGTGTGTTTGGGTATGTGCATGCGTGTGTGATGTGTGTGTGGTGAGGGTGGGGATGGGATACAGTCTCATTCAAGGAGAGCCCTTCATTTTCAAGATCTTCCTGGTTCCTCTCAACATGTGTCTTTCTCGCCAAAGACCTCAGGTCTCTAGCACAGCCCAAGACAGCACACCTATCTCCACAACACCCTCTGCCTCTAGCCGACTGGATCAGTTCTTCGGGAGGGTGAGGCTTCTCTTCTTTGGATCTAGCCTTGCCCTTGTCAGTAATAACAAGATAATGATAGCTCATGGTGTTCTAGAACTTTCCACATAGAAGCCACTTCTCAAGAATAAAATTGCTGCCAATATCATAGTCACTGCGCTAAGTGCTTTACATGCCACAAACAAATGAATAAGGAAAAAAGGGGCATTGATGAGGAAGGGTTAAAGTTTATAATATATAAAGAGCTCTTACGATCAATAAAAGGTGTGGCCCCAAAGGAAAGTGGACAAAGAACAAGAGGAGTTTGCAAAATCAGTCTCATTACTCTCTGCACGGGCCAATCCCCATTTTTAGGATGAGGAGACTGAGGCCAGGAGAGGTTAACTAACCGAATTTATACAGCTGGTGATTTCAGGCAAGAAATATGAACCCACATGGGTTCAGAACCCAGGCAGAGTTATTATCATTCTCACTTCACAGATGAGAAAGCTGAAGTTCTGTCTACAGTTGAACCCACACTACTTAACGGTGTGACGGCAGGTTAGTCTGCTTTCTCACTGACTGAAAAAGTGGTGGGCATAGGAATCTGAGAACTGGAATTGGGGTTTGGGGAAGGTGGGCGCTGTGGGTGCTTGGGCAGACTGACGTTAAAAATGGTCAAATGTGGGTTCCGCCTCTCCCATGGTCACCCAGTTGGTGAGTGGTTGAGCCAGGCCTCCAAACTCAGGCCTCTGAATGCGAGCAGATGCCCTCCACTGTGCCTTGTGAAGGGCCTTGCCTGACTTTGGCCTCCTGCTCCCTGGGGTGCCCTGGCAGGAGCGTGGAGGATCCAATGAAGGGGAGGCTTGAGTTTTGCCACCTCCTGAGTTGCGGTGGACACCTGATCTGGGGAGATCTCTGATTTCTTGACTCAGAAATTAGCATAAAAGTGCGGAAACGTAATAGCTAACCAGAGACGAGGTCTCTAACAAAACCAGTAAGATTTAAATATTTCTAATTGTAATCTGAAATGACCCGGCTGGGGTGCCCTTCTTTCTTCAATATGTTTGCTACTGGTTGCTGAGGGAGCTTTCCTGTCTGTATTATTAATATAATATAGGCCTTTGGTTTCCAGTATCATCTCTTTGGAATTTCTGTCTCAGACCCTGTGCAAATGAACATAATCCCCTGGCAGGAAAGGCGTTTCAGAGTCCTGGCATCAGGCTCGGAGGCTCTGGGCTTCACGTGAGGAACGTGAGGAACGCAGGATGCTGTCACTCTGGGGTTTTCCCTCAGTCAGCACCTCCCCTGCCCCTCCCCCACCACAAGAGTCTGAGCTAAAAGTTGCACCATCAGGGAGGAAGCAGTGGGTGCCCTTGCTGGAAGGGAAGAGGCTGACCCCTGAGGGCTGTCATCCAGTGACTCCCCCAAGACAGGATGCAGAACAAATTTCTAAATAGCTCAGGATAACTGAAAGGGTCGGGCTGGGTCACTTTCAAATTTCTGATGAGCAGAACAAATCTT
This sequence comes from Ursus maritimus, assembly GCF_017311325.1. NCBI lineage: Eukaryota > Metazoa > Chordata > Mammalia > Carnivora > Ursidae > Ursus > Ursus maritimus. Next base: position 71,760,659 of record NW_024426774.1, read on the forward strand.
CAGTCTTTAAATGAGACTGTACTGTTCTTCGCACATTTTCCCAAATCATACCACCTGTAGAACAGAATAAGTGTTGGCCATCCTAAGGAAGGAAGACAAGGCTACTTCCAGCCAGAGGAAGCTTCAGGTCCCAGGGTTCTGGCTGTCCCAGTGGCTGAGCCCACCTGTAAGCCATCAGGGCCTGCTGAGGCACAATGGCTGGTTGGGAGGCTCAGAGAGGAATACGTGGAATGGCCTCACCAAAGATGGTCAGGCTGCCGTTTATTTATTTTACATTTTCTCCCAAACAATATGTAGCAGCTGCCCTGTGTCAGGCATCATGTTCGGTGCTGGGGATATTGGGAAGGGCAAAAGCAGGTACACGGCGTCGCTGACCTCATGGAGCTGACAGTGAAACTGAGGGAGACAGACACACGACTAAGTGGTTCTGTCACCAACTAGCTAAGTGACCCTGAGCAAGTCACTTGACCTCTCTGAGCTTCACTTCCTTCGTCTGTCAAATGAGAAGAAAAAGCATGTACCTTATGGGATTGTCGTGAGGACAGAAGGTCATATTTATTAAACAGCCTAGCCCCGTGACCGGCTGGAAGGAAGCACTTAATAAGTGGGGAAGCATTTGATACACAGTAAAAGGCTGGTTCAAGGTTACTAGATTACTCCCCGTCTCTTACTCTGCATCGCCTGACAGTGTTTTCCCAAAAAGCGACCTTAAACAGTTACATAGAACTGCTTGGGTGGGGTGGGAGGAAGTAGTGATAGAAGGGGGGTGGTGGCTATTGCTGAATGTATTGATTGTCCTTTCCTGTTCCTAGTACATTCTAGTGAAAGTAGACAAGGCTGTTGGCAGCTGGAGACTATTGGCCCAAGGTCTCCAAGCTGGTATAAGCTTATAGTGTAGGGAAGTCTATATATTTTTTTTCCCAAGCTTTCCAGGTGGTTTGGATGCTGAGCTGGTTGGAGGAATACTGTGTGGTTGACAGTTTTGGGGGTGACTTCCCTACAGCCACAGGTCACCAGAGTCCAGAGCCATAAATCCTCTGCCAGCCATATGGCAGGTGCTGACTGACCCCAGCTGATTGGATAATGGGTAGGAATCTGGCTCAAACCTGGACAGTTGGAATTCCTTACCCAAAATCTGGAATGAGGATTAAGAAATGGCCTTCTTGGCAAGACTTTTGGACAAAGAAGGAATATATATTTAGGCCCAGCGAGGGGGCTTTTTTCCCACTGTATGGACTGAGTTAGCCAAGAGACAAGAATGGAGTCGTTGGTAGAGGAAGAAGGAGTATGGCCCAGGCCGATGGCTTTCCCTTTCCTTATCCCAGTCCCTCTCTTAGGCTCGGCTGCTCTTGCCCTCAGGTTCTGTGCATCTGCACTTGTGATTTACTTTAGCGTGAGTTTCTTTCTGTTTCGGGCAACCAGAACATTTCCCATTAATACAAGAAGGGGAACCTATTTCATTTATTATAAAGAAATAGGGTTTGGAGGGTGAAGTGATTGAACCAGGGGTCCAGAATTTATGTAGTTAAGTTCAGGGTATTCAATCCGTAACATCTCACTTAAACTAATTTTTAGCACAGAGTAGTCTCAACCTTGGACCTGAAGTGTTTATGGTCTGCTTCTTACACCTGAGGAATTGAGTGTCTTCTCCAACACCCCGACCTGCATCCTGCGCTGGGGAGGATGATGGTCACTTACACTGGCACAACGCTGTACAGTTTACAAAGCCCGGGCCCCATTGATAGGATACCATGAACACAACTGTTTGATTTGTTTATTCTGGGCAGCTGCTGTGTTCTGAGCATTGAGCTATGTGCTTTTTTATTTTATTTTATTTTATTTTATTTTATTTTATTTTATTTTATAAGATTTTATTTCTTGATCTATTTGAGAGAGAGTGTGTGTGCGCATGAGTGGGGGGAGGAGCAGAGGGAGAGGAACAAGCAGATTCTGTGCTGAGCACAGAGCCCCACGCAGGGCTCAGTCCCACGACCCTGAGATCATGACCTGAGCTGAAACCAAGAGTTGGATGCTTAACTGACTGAGCCACCCAGGCGCCCCGCTATGTGCTATTTTAAGTTGTCTTTCAGTTCACAGAGGGCTCCTGCTCTAAACTTCACAGTCAGCATTTTCCTCACGTGGTTGATAGCACTAAGAAAAATGGGTTTAAATTATAAGAGAAAGTAGCTCTAATCAGCAATGGAGGAAGAAGAAATGGGGTTCAGGGGGTGGGATTATGTACCCAGAAATCTTTAAGAACAGAAGTGATATGATCAAAACGTATGCTTGTCTAATGGTAGAGGCCAGAGCCCTGACTCTGCGGTTCTTTCCCAGCCCTGGGCTTTCATGTTTCTAACTGGCAAAGTGACCAGGTGAGGACACAGCCCTGACACACTGTCTCCGAGGGGTCAGTTTACATGGCAGTGACCTAGTTTGGGTTCCTGTTCTCACTGAAGCTGTTTCCTAATCCATAAGATGGGGTTGATAACACTGCCGGTATATGAGTCAGGGTTCTTCAGAGAAACAGAACTAACTGTATTCTAAAGAATTGGCTCATGTGATGGTACAGGTTCAAATCCAAAATCTGGAGAGTAGGCCTGCAGGCTGGAGACCCAGGGAGGAGATGCAGTCCAAGCCCAAAGGAGGTCTGCCGGCGCAATGCCTTCTGGTTCACACGAAGTCGCTCTTTGTTCTATTCTTTCCACTGATTGGACAAGGCCCACCTGCATTATGGAGGGTAACCTGCTTTACTCAAAGTCCGCCAATGTAAATGTGAATCTCATCCAAAGGACGCCTGCACAGAAACATCCAGAATAATGTTTTACCCAGTATCTGGGAACCATGGCCCAGTAAAGTTGACACAAAAAATTAACATTCGTATCTTGTCCCATAGGTCAGGCCTGGTGATTTAATTAGTCAGGGAATGTAAGACGTGCCTTGTAAAATGGTAGACTGCTCTATCTGCTGAGAGAGCAGGGAGCTCTGAGAGTTCCTCCCCCTCCCACAAGCAAGAGCGTCCTGGCACATGGAGGGTTAAGGAGCCCTGCCTCCCCTGGCTCTTCCACCTGCTGTCTGAACTGTCACTACCCCCTCCCGACCCTCAGGTAAGGAGGGACTAGAGCAGGGGCCTGAAGCTGCCTGACACCGGATACTTCCTTCCTGCCTGGATTAGAGTCATCTTGTCAATATCATGTCAGTGTTTACCAAATTAACAAATGGACTTCAAGTTAAACACTGGGCGATTTGTGAGATGGATTTTTTAAAAATGTGACCCAGCTCAGGAGATCACTCACAGGTGATGGGCTGTTTGCCTTTTTTTGGACCCTGGCCTTTAACATCATGTCACTTTAAATTGCTTTTCATGGAAAACTGCCTCCCTGCCATTCCTCAGCCTCCACACAGAGCCTCCGGGCAGGCATTTTTGTGCACAGCTGGAGCCTTGCCTTGCTGTGGGGCAAACTTCTTTCTTCTGGACCCAACAGAGACAAATCGCCTTTGGTCAGTGGCTCCAGGATGGAAAATAAAGTGTGTGGAAACACTTCACTCCCCACCAGGAATTTCTACCCACAGAGCAGGGCCAAGCAGGGCAGAGCAGGGCTTCTAGGCAGTCAGGACAGTCGGCTAGTGAGTGACAAAGAAAGCAGAGGCTTCCGGGGGCGGTGGGGTGGGGGGGAGATGACACCAGCATCTGGTCTGGGTTGTTCTTTTTGCATCTCGATGCTGGTGACATGTCTACCACCAGATTCCCGGTGATATGGCTGCATCTTCTCCTGGAAGCTGAGAGGCTGCCTCGGTGGGTCAAGACTGCTCTGCCCAAGGGATGTGCCGACTTAAGCTCCTCACAGTGATGGGCGGCACCTGGACCCCAAGGAGACGGGCTGCTGGGAGAAGTGGGCCTCGACGGAGACAAAGTGATGCAAGTCTTTTGTATGTTTTCTTACTGAGGTTCATTTTGAAGCCTGTTAATTTTTAAATGCTATTTATTTTGGAAAGACGTGAACAGAAGAGAAAGAAGCAGGTTTCAGCACCTTCACCGTGTGCCCCGCTGTAGTTGTTTCTGTAAGGCAGCAAAGCAGCCATTTGAAAAGTGAAAGACTTAGGTCAATTATTTTTCTTTCCTTGGCTTACTGGACAGCAAAGCTGGTTGAACTGAATTGACCAGTTGTTTGATGAATCAATCAATCAGCAAATATTTGTTCTGCGAGGCCTGTGAGCAAGGCACTCCTGTTTGATTAAATTGTTTGATGAAACAGAACAAATAGACCTGTCTTCTAGGCCCCTTGTAGACAGTCGAACTGTGTGCAGCTAATTACTCTACCACCTCTAATTACAGATACACGCTCAACCCGAGCTCTTCTCCTTGAACCAAAAGTTAATCCTGAAAATCTGGTAATGCAATTACTATGCTTGTTTCAACACGTAAGGGAGAGGGGGAGGGAAAGAAAGAGAGGGAGAAAGAATATGAATATGCCCCATTTATGCAGCCCTACAATGAGGGGGAGTTACGAGAAGACTTTTCTATACAAGGGAAAATGAAGGTCTATAATTGAGGATGATTTGGTGTCCAAGACTTGGCTTTGAAAAGGAGCCGGAACCAACTTCCCTAAGTGGCATTTAATGTGCTCTCTTGGGTTTAGCTTTTTCATTAGCTTAGTTTTTAATCGATGTCACAACTCAAAGTCAGGACCATATTTCCAGAAGGAGGAATGAATGAAAACACTTAGGAAACACACAAAACAACCAAAAAACTCTAAACCACAACAGTGAAAAAACATGTCTTTTCTTCTAAACATCATCTTAGCATGAGGCAAACTGATCTGTCAGATATGCTTGTCATATCCACATATTTTATAATCCAATATGTTCAGGCAAGAATTTTGGCACAACCTGCCAAAAGCAATCCTGAACTTTTCTTGACACTTTGAAGAGCACGTAATGTGTTGAGGGGGTGGATTTGGGGGAGGCCTTAACCCTTTCATTCAGCATCTAAGGGTCCTTTGGAATAAGTATCACCTAAGAACAGCCCCAGAGGAGGACCTGACATGGGAATAGGTGATGACCAACCTCGAGCCCACCGGTGGTCTCTCCCCACTGTGAGTCCGCAGTTTTAAACCTGACCCTCTCTCAGCGGTGACCTCACTTGGAATAGCATTGAATTCGGTGCAACTCATGGAATCACAGAGTTGCACGGGACTGTTTGGATGATCGGATCCAGTGGTTCTCTGTCTTGGCTGCACATCAGAATCACCTGGAATGCTTAAAAAAAAAAAAAAAAGGACAAAACCTGATGTCCAATCCCACCCAACACTATTCAAGCAGAAGCCCTGGGGTAGGTCCTGGTTATTGAGACTTTTTCTAAGTTCCCACATGACTCCAATGTGATGCTAGGGTTGAGAACCACAGTCCAACCTCCCATTTTACAGATAACGAAACTGAGGCTCCAAGATAGAAGTGATTGCCCTGTCAGGATCAGGCCTTGTATCCAGGCCCCAGTTAACTTGGTTCACTAGATGGTTGTTGAACTCCAGCAGAGTGTTTAGTCCTGCCCCTGGGCACTATGGGGTTACAAGAGGAACCGGAGCCTGGCCCCTGCCCCTCAAGGAGCATACAGCTCCAGTAGGGTGGCAGAACTAACAGACGAAGCAGTGAAATGGACACTGTAGGGCAATGTTGAGAAAAGAGTGGAGCTTCGTAATGTCAGATGCTGAGTCCAGACTAACGTGTTCTGAAAGAGATGCCCACAAGGCTGGGTGGGGTAGAAGGAAGCATTATTGGAGTCAGAAACGCACAGACGGAGCTCAGCACAAGGAGACATGGCCCATGAAGGAAGGAGAGGGCCCTTTCCAGGGGGTAGAACTTAGGTGACCACTTAGAGGTCTCAATGAGTGATGTGTGGGTCATGTGCCTTAGCTGCGAAGAGGCTAGGACTTGAGAGAAGCATGTGGGGCATGAGGAGGGATTCAGGGAGAGTGGCTGTGTGCCAGTGGGGGAGATCCACAGCCAAGAAGTTAAAGGGTGACTGCTGCCCCACACAAAGGGGTGACCCTGAAGGTTAAAACTAAAAAGTAGAAGGGACTCAACATGAAGAGAAACCCTCGTGAGAAACCCTGTTCTGATTGGTTGGTGCCCAAGTCATACCAATAATTAAATATTTTGAAGATCTTCCCTGCACATCCTTGACCCTGTGGTACCTGGTCCTTTGGGAGCATAATCTTGAGCGGTGTACTTTGGCAAGTCCTGAGCTGCTGCAGGGAAGAGGCAGCTGAAGCCCAGTAACTGTTCATGGGGGTGGGTGTGGTGGGGGATGAAGGGAGCCTTCAAGTCAATGCTAAGAAAAGCTCCATGTTCTCAGATATTCAGCCTGTGCCCTCTGCTGCCACCCATAGCAGTCGATATAACATGAGATTGGTGGGCCCTCTCCTCCGTTGCCCACATCTTCTAACTGAGGCTCCTCACCCCTGGTCTTCTCTTCCCCTGGATTCTTGCACAGCTGTCTGCTTCCTCCCTTGATCCAATGGATCAAACCTGCCTTTAATGTGCTTTATATAAAATCAGGCCCAGAGGGTAGCGTTCTGGGGCCAGCATCTTGGGCTAAGAAGTAGCTTTTAGATGAGGAAGGAAGATAGGTTTTTGTACCAGATGTCCCTTCCTTCAGAGCCATTTTGCTCAGAGTCCCTTAGGACCCCATAGGAAGACAGGCATTCTTCTTGGGTCCACTCTCCAGCTATGCTGCCTCCTTTCACATCACACGTTTGTCACTCAATTATTGTCTCCCCCATTTGCTTTCTTGGTGGGTGCAGCTACTAAGAAGCCACTCCCGTTCTACAGAAATCGGTTCTACTGCAGCACTGTGTATGCCTTGGAGAGCCCCTGGGATCCCTGTCCTCTGAGCCCGCTGTAGGAATCCCTCCTGAATTCCATTTTGCATAACTTGGTTCTAATAGTGAAGCCAGCACAAAATGCCCACCGACCGAAAAGTGGAGGACAATAAACTAAGGATGACGTGGCCATCTTGGATTTGTCTTCATAAGAAAGGGTTTCTTTTTCTTTGTTCATGTTGCTTGTGCTTTAGCCCTTGAAGTGCATAGCTGTAAGACACCTTTGAGATCACCTGATCCAACCCTTTCATTCTGTAGTCAGTTGTAGATGAATGGCTAAGAAAAAAGGGCCTATTGTCACACTAACTGGGTTTAAATCTTGGTCCCACCACGGTGAATTTGCCTGACCCTGGGCACATCACTTAACCTCCTTGAGCAGCTGTAATAATGATTCTCTTTTCATTGGGTGGCAACCATATTTAAAGAAGATGATCCATATGACGTGCTTAGAACAGAGCCTGCTATATAAATATTATTATATTATTATTGCTATAAATGAAGAACTTGAGGCATGGACATATTTCTTAGACTTACTGGAAACTAGATAATGGGAACAATTTTGTAACTTTTCACATTAGGAAGTGGTTCTTGAACTTTTCATCAAAGCATCCCTAATATCCAAGAAGAGTAGAAACGTAAACCCAGGGAATCTCGGGGCTTCGCTCCATTCCATAAGAGTTAAATGTCTTGGACTTCTGTGTTATCGGAAACAATGCATCCAAATTTTGCATTTTATTTCTTAATGTGTCCATGCTTGTTCCGATCTAGAAATTGTGGTTCCCCCCTCAAACTATCTCTGTAAAATCAACTCTCCTAAACATCAGTGATGCTTACTCATTGGATGGTGAGTATGTCTAAGAGTGCGTAGCTCCTGTCTGAGGGACGTGAAGTTAGTCACAGGGCATCTGAAACAGCAGTGACTGCTTCGTGAAGGACGGGACCTGAGATCTCGTGGGAGAGCAGGAGGGAGGAAGTCACACAGAAGCAGCGCCTCCTCCCCAGGAAGGGGCGAGGCCAGCCGCGTGAGGTGATAACTTCATCCCTGAAAGCTGGCAGCTTTTTGTTCTCAGCAGACCCAGAGGCCCCTCTGTGGGACTCTCTGGGCTCCAGACTGGGGGCTCTGGTCCCGCCAGGCCCCGGGGAGGCCGCAGTCTGAAAGATGTAGCGTGCTTTGGTGCCTCGAGGCAGATTGTGTGCTGAAACGGAGGCGAGACAGACTGTCAGCGTGGAAACCATGTGGTGACAGCTTCCTTCACCCTCCAGACCTGTCAGCTCATGGGGGAACTGACAGGCCTCAACTAATAAGGTAAACAAAGGCTTTAGAGCATGGGGGAGGAATGCTGGAATTCCTTCTTTAATGTTTCCCTATTCATAACATGTCACAGAGTTAACGCCTTGCCCCGTGGAGGTAGCGCTTCCTTGTTTTTAAGGCCTCCCAAGCACGGTGAGGGAGAGGCCAGAAGCGCAGAGGCCGAGCTTACAGCCAGAGCAGCCGTGTCACAGCTGGCTGGGCCTCTGGCTGCTTCTTTAGGAAGCCCATGGCTCACGAGGTTGCATGTGTGAGGGTATAGCCAGACACTAGGCTGGTGGTCGAGGCCTGGTCACAGCCGTGGCCCAACCTTGTCTCCCTCTGCTCCAGTGCTCCCAACACTCACCTTTCTCATCCCCGAAGTGCAGCTCCAGTACTTTCTGTCGATCTGGACAGCTTCCAGGAAAAGCCACCTCAGCTTTGCCTTCTCAGAGGTCTCGCCAGTGTGCACGCTCCCATTTGACTCTAGAAAAGCCTCCTGCTTTTTTGGATCAGATCCCATCCTACCTTGAATGTTTCTGTGTCCTGGGCCTCTTTCCTATCCACCTACCCGCATTCCCGCTTACAAGGCAGACCCCCTTTGCAAGGCTAGAATGGCGGTAATACAGTATTTCTGTGCCATTACTTAAAAAGACAAATGGCCTGTTAGCCGTTTAGGATGTAATTTAAAAGCCATTTGTCTAGTGGTAATAACTGGAAATGGACTTCCGCTAAAGGCCAGTATGACTTCCTCCAGGAGTGAGGGATCTGCTAATGGTGACCAGTTGGCCACGGCTGTTTTCAGACTTACCCACTATTTCCACTGGAAGGCTCAGAGAGCAGGGGAATGGCATTTTGAGGGGACCGTGAGCTCACAGAGGGCTTTGAAGAAAGGCAGGCTCCTTTCTCTGGAACCATACAGCGGCTGTTGTTTGTCTTACGGACTGAGAGGACCAGGAATAAAAGTGGGTTTAGAGGGATGGGGATCATGCTGTTTTTAATAACCAAATCTCACCAATCAGAACTCTTGAAATCTGGAAAGGCTGGGCTTCCTCTTTGCCCTCTCTTTAAGAATCCGCAGGCAGATCTGAATTATCTGGCTTTGGTGCACCTCAGAAATGACATTTCTCAGACAACTGTGGCTTTTTCCTGTAGACAGCAAAGCTTTTATTTTAACCATTCAGGATAGACAGTCTTCAAGAATATATTACCTGTGCTTCTTTAATAGAATTGTTGCAGAGACATTAAGTGTTCATTGATGATGCAGGGCCATTATTTCGAATGTCAGTTTTAAAGACTTTGTCTTCCCTTTGCTATTCTTTTGTTCATTATATTCTATTTTACAATTCTATCACCTCATCTATCTTCGTATTTAATATACATTTACTTCATATTCAGTGAGAAAAAAATGATGGAAAAATCCCAAATGGTAAAATAAATGATGGTGTGTTCACTGAATGGGTTCCTCTGCGACCTTTGAAAAGGCTGTAGAAGACCATTGATACAGACATTGGAATATTGGAGAGAAGTCTGTGCTATGTCACTAAGTGTAGCAGTGGGCTGCTAACCACATGTACGTTGGGACGGACGCTGTGCCTAGGGAATCCTGGTGAGCTCGGACTCCAGACTGTCCAGGTTTGTAAATGAAGACACCAAACTGCTTAGCCTCAGATGGAAGTTCTGTGCATCAGGTAAAGGATTCCAGGTAAAGGAAGCATCGTTTACCCATCACCTACCATGTGCCAGATGCTATTTTAGGAATTTCATATACTGTCTTTATTAATCCTGATAATCACACTCCGAGGTTATTTGTTCCATCGTCAAGGAGGCTAAAGTGAAGAAGTTGTGTAGCGGGCTCAGGTTCGCAGAGATGAAAAACGGCGGAGGTAGGAGTGGAACATAAATATGACGGGCTCCTGTTCTTTTTACTATACATTACCAGTTTTCTGTTTCCTCTGAATACTGCATGATACATGACGAACAACCACAAAACCTAAATGGCCTACGACAATAAGTGTGTATTGCTCACCCCTCTGGGGTCCCCTGGGAGTCAACCCGGTACTTCTGCTGTTCACGCACATGTCTGGTGGTTGACTGGCCTTCGGTTGATCTAGGCTGGTCTGGGCCGGGGCACCTGGGGGACTCAGTTCTGCTCCATGTGCCTCTCATCCTTCAGCAGGCTAGCCTGCGCATGTTCTTGCCGCAGTGGCACAGGCGGAAGAGAGCAAGAGCAATCCCACAGGCCCCTGGGGCCAGGCCGGGAGCTGGCACACAGTCATTGCTATCAGCCAAACAAAGGTGCATGACCAAACTCAGAGTCAAGGAAGGGGAAATCTACTCTGCTCCTTTTATGGAAGCAACTACAGAATTATGTGGCAAAGGGAAAGGTGCAAAAATGGGGCCATTAAAGCAATTAGCCACAAAGAACGAGCTGCCTTTGAAAAGCAGGTGTTCTAAGAGCTTCATCTGGGCATTCCACCTGGGCTGTTAGAGCTCTGTTTCGGTAAAGTATGTGTGTGGGTGGAGTGCAGACAGGAAATTTGGGGCGGGGGAAGGGAGACACATATATGTTTAACCAAAATAATGTCATTCCATAGTATGTTAGTGACTATACTGAGGGGGAAATTGTTCCACCCTTATGTTCTATTATTCTAGGCTATTTTGTAACACCAGGTACACCCCGGGACTCTTAAGGAAGGAGGGCATTTTTGTTGTTGTGTGTCACCTCCGTTCCTATATTCAGCAGACCCAGACTCATGACCCGGAAAGAAAACAGACAGAGGACCCGTTTCCGTAGCACGTCCGTGGTTGTCAGTGGGTAATGTGTTACTGCTGTGTTTCTTGCTCCCAGGCTCTGCCTCTCAGATGCCACATCTGGGCCAGAGGCTGGAGGACATGTGTCTTGTGCGTGAGCTTTGTGAAAGCTACCTGCTCCTGAGACAGGAGCCCTATTTGGCCAGAACTGAAAGAGGATGACGCCAGTCCAGTTCCCTCTGCTTGCCACTTGGGCAGCTGGAGGACTGGACCTTGGACCTGGTTCCTCTCCCCACTCCCTTCTTTGGGACCTGCTTCCATTGATTTCTGACATGGACCCTGCCATCTGACAAGTCCCAGCCTCCCAGCCTGCGAGGAGTCTTGGGGGGGGGCAGGGGGTTTGTAAGAAACTGTACCAGACAACAGACTCTTACTTTCCTCCAGTGGCTTATCAAAAATGATTGTAGCTGCTTCGGCAGGACTAGAAGTGACGCATTGTCCCCTCTTCCAGTGATCTCCATGTCTTATTTGGGCTCAGCGCTTATTGTTCTGGGATTCACACCCCCTGCTTGTGTGACAGTGTGTAAACTAGTGCTCCTTGGAACTTTGTGTTCATCTACATAACACATTTCTCAGGTGCATATACGTTATGCATGAGTCTGTGGTTAATCATTTGAAATTTAATTGGAACACGACAGTTTTTCCTTCTTCTTCAGTTTTCTCCCTCTCTCTCTCTCTCTCTCTCTCTCTCTCATTCTCTCACTCCAGCTCAGGCAACACTTCGGAAGAATTCCAGTCTCTTCCTGGCACTGTGGGCTTCCTGACTTCTTACTTTTTGGAGGGGAAGGACGCTCAGAAGCCCAGGTGGAATGGGCCGCTTGCCTGAGGTGACTCCATGGGCCAGTGTGGGATCTGTGAGGGAGCCCCAGGCTTCCCTGCCCCACCAGCCCTTCCTCTCTCCTCCTCCTCCTTTCCCCAGGTTTGGAGGCCTGCTTTTGTGAGGAAGGCTAAGGGATGAGGTAGCCAGGCCATCCCTGACTAGCTCTGTGCTTGGGCTTCTGAGAGCCTCTCCCAGAATTCCATTAGGCAAGGGCTCTGTATTGATTACTGTGCCATGATGATTTCCCTTTGGCAATTAGAATTCTTGAGAGCAGACAAGGATTCTTTCTGGCGCACAAGGAGGTGTGAGCTGAAGGACTGCAGAGGACGGAACTCTCATTCCCATCGGGTCTCCCCCTGCGGGACTTCGGGTCTCTCCCCGCCCGCTCCATCCTGCTCCCCACACCGTTCTGACCCGAGCAGAAGGCAAGTTCAGTTCCCACAGGTGCACAGATCCCACTCTCTGAAACGAGGCAGAAGAGAAAAGGGATGAGAGCCGATATCCCTGCTCCCGAAAACAGGAAGCAGGCTGGGTAGATTGACTTGATACCGAGCTCTCTGACTGCCGCTCGCTCCCTCTGGGACGTTTATCACTGCCAGTCATCAGCACTCTGGCAAGCTCATGAATAATGCATTTCCCAGTGATTTCCTTCCTTATTTGCTAGCTCGAGGCAATATTGATTTTAAAAAAAAAGTCTACATAGCTGAGCTGTGTTGTGGTAACGTTTATTTAAAATGATTGGGAGACAGAACACACATGTGTTTATCTCTACATATGTGTGTTGGTGTCTGTTGTCTGTGGATAATGACATTTGTTTAAGGGGCCACGGTGGTTATTAGCAGTGTTTTTCAAATCAACGGTTGGTTCACATTGGAGCCCTGAGTTAGGTTGAAACAGCTGTGTGGTGGTGAGGGACCAGGAAGACAGGCAGGGTGCACTGGGAGGAGGGGCGTGGGCGGGAGGGGGTGGCGGTGGATGGGGGTGTGAGAGGACTGGGGGCAGGGGGGAGGGAGGGTGGGCTGGGGGGGAAGAGGGCCGACAGGGAGGAGGGGGTGGACTGGGTGGGGGGTTAGGAGGGATAGATGGGGGAGGGGTGGATGGGGAGGAGGTGGGGGTGGGGCATGCTCAGGGAGGAGTTACAAACAGAGAAACTAAGCCATTGAGTTAGCAGTAAGGTCTCTTGTTATTCAGTTGAGGTCTCTCTCTCTTGGTCTCATCTCTCTCTCTCTGTCTCTTTCTAGCTCTCTCTTTGCCATGAATGCAGAGCCCCCTGGCTGCACCAGTCTCCATATCTGTGGAGCAAATGTGATGGTGACACGTAGGCAGTGCCCCTGCAGAGGGGCCAAAACGATACAACTACGAAGGTGTGAGCCATGTCGGTGACCACGGGCTGAGCGTGAAGAGGGAACAGGCCAGGCGGGGCTGGGGCATCAGAAGTCCCCATGGGTGGCTCTGCCCTGCGCTGCATCCTGGCCATCCTCACCCGCTGAAGGCCCCTGGCTCTGTTGACTCTGTTCCTGATTCTCAGGAGCTGAAAGAAAGAGGCACATACTTGGAGTTAGGGGACGCCCCCAGCCCCGCTCAGCCACCCTCCACCTCAGGCAGGCCAGAAGCGTGCTTGCCATCTGACAGGCCGCTGTGGCCTCCCACTCAATCTCACTGTCACACAGGCTCTTGGGCATTCCAAGAAGAGAGTCCCCTCCTGGGAAGTCGAATTCTCCTCCCAAGCCAGTCACTGGCTTCACTTAGCCCTCCCCTCACCATGCTGGTCTTCCCTCTAATGCTCGAGAGCTAGGCAGCTGCGTGGTATTGAGAAGAGGGCTCACGGGGGGGGGAGGGGGGGGCGGTGGTGGCTGCAGTGCCTTCAGTGGTCCTGGCTCCCACCTTCTGTCCCAGGCACTCAAGGTTCCAGGCCTCAGTTCCTGGGGCAGGTAGTGCCGAGGTGGAGAAGCCAGTCACTGAAGTTCTGGCGAGACCCTGAGCAGTCATGGCAGTTCAGAGGGTGGAGGGCACTGGAGAGCCGACCAGGCAAGGCTCCAGTCTCTCCCACCCGCTGGCTCAACAATCCCACCAGCTAATAAGCAGAACACCAAAATCTCATCTGTGTGGCTTCCTATTTGACAGTATTTTCACATACAGCAGAGCATGTGAGCTGCCCCAAAAGCCTAGAAGTTTCCCCCAAATCCTTCATTCACTTGTCTTACTAGCAATAATTTAAGCTTTTCACCTTCCCTTCAATCCCAAACTTGCAAAGAAAAGAAGGCTCCATACACACTGTTTCCACTTCTTGACTTATAATGCTCCTTCCACATTGCCTGGAGCTGCCTTCTTTAAGGTGACCACTAACGTTCAGATCGAAATCTAGGGCCTTTTCTGAGTCCTTACTGGCTCTGCTGCAGTTTTCTTGTACCAATTCTCCTCCACCTCCACCCAGTGCACCCTGACTTCCACCCAGTGCACCCCACCTCCTCTCGGTGCACCCCACCATGTCACAAACAGGTAACATGGTTGATCCAAAAGGTGTCTGCGATAATGTTATTCCAGGTATCAGATGCAGACAATATATTGGGTCAGACTAATATATTAGTGGTTCTCTCAGATCTTTCCATTTGCACAACCACCAACTTGTCCCACAGACAGAGGTGGCCTGAGATCCCTCTTGCTGGGGAACAGACATTGGGAAGTCTCCCAACAGTGAGTCTCAGCCACTTCCATTTCTTTGGCCCCCAGGAGTTTGTGGAGGCCTCCGTGCTCTGTGTCTCGGACTTCCAGTTCCCCCATTTGCTGAGTAGAACTGAGAGTTGGCATATCCTCCCCCTCCTGCCACCTCACTGAGTGGAAAACTTGAAGCCAGAACCCCTGTTGGGCTTAGGTCTTTGCTTTTGCCCACCTAAAAGGAAGAGGCTAGAAAGAAAGACCCGTTTCCTCTGCAGGGTGTGGAGAACTATAGCATGTACCAGACGACGCTCGTTTATTTGAAATTGTTCCATGGTGCAAAGCCCTCTAATCGATCATTCTTTTGCAAATGTCAATGGGAGAAATGTGAGTTCCGTATTTATAAAGCCAGAAAAATGGGGGCTTGTCCCCCACCTCCCAGGTGTGTATTTATGCACTGATGAATGACCCCAAAGTGGGTTTGTTATAGAAAAAGTCCGTGCCAAAGGCAGGAATCTTGCATCTGGAAACACAGTCTGACAATTAGGCCTCTGGGCCCGGAGGCCCGTGCTCTGTGTTTCCTGAGTGTGACTATCACATCCTTAAGGCTGGGGTGAACCCAAGAGTTTTGGAATTTGGATCCTTGTTGTCTCCACAGTACCGTCCCCTGAGGTTGCTTTTTGTTCTGTTTTGGTTTTTGTTTGTTTTTGGCTCTGTAGATGGAGTTTAAAAATCTTGGAAGCCAATAAAAATCAGTACAGGAGAACAAAACTCTTATTCCAGTCTTGTCCCGAGAGGAGAGTCATGAGGAACAAGGAGTTAATGTTCAAAAGACCCTTTTGAAGGGTCTTTTGAAGCAATAGATGGGGAGTGCCTCACAGACTTGGGGCGTCCTGATTGGGTGGGCATTTCCCAGGAGCCCCGGCCCTCCCCAGCTCCACCCTGGGGAACACACATGCCTGTGCCAAAGAGTGACCCCTGACCCCGACTCCCATGGCCTCCCTCTCTCCCCTCCAAACCAGCCTCTCCTTTCCTGCCCTCCAAACAATGGTGCACTTTGTTTTAAAAAGGTCGGCGGAACAGGAATCGCACTTTCAAAGTAACATTTCGAGAAAAGGATAGGAGTGAAAAATTAGGACTGGCCAAGCCAATGGTGTGTGCTGCTTTCGAAAGGGCATCCCCAGGTGAGGTCCAGGCCGAGTAACATCTGCCTCATCGGTGCCTTGTGTTTCATGCACTGTGGAAAAAACCCAGCTGCTGTGAAGGGGTTAAAAATGAGCTCTCTTGGTCAAGAGCCCCAAGCAACAGGCACGTTCAGTTTCAGTCAGGAAGAAAGACAAGTGTTTGGTTAGTAACGGGATCTGGCTGGAGCTGGGTTTTGGCCTGCAGGACTGCAGGTTGAGAGCTGGGGACGGCCCAGTTCTTGCGGTTATTTGGAGGTGGACCAGAGGCAGGCAGCCCGGAAGGCAGCGCCTGGGAGGTGTTACCCACCCCTCCTTTACACAGAAGGGAACTAAGGCCCAGGGCGGGCTGGGGACTTGACCCAGGTCATCCTAGGGAGCGGCACAACAGAGATAAGAGGGGGAAACGGTCACCTTCCAGTTCCAGAGCCCTTTCTGGAAAGCACTGCGTTGCATGGAATGTGGATTCAGACAGACGGGGTTTAGGGTTGTTTCAGCCTCTTTTTGGCTGGGTTCCCTCCGGTACATCCAGATCCCTCATCTGTGAAATGGGATTCAAAAATAGCTCTTTGAAAAGTAAATACATTTTTAAAAAATTAGCTCTTTAGCTGGGTTTTTGGTATTAAATGAGATGGTACATATAAGACCAGACTAACACACTCAAAAAGTGCTCTTTCTTGGGCTGCCAGGACTCCTCCCAGGCGTGGGCCTGGTCATGCAGAGGGAACAGCCTCCCCCGAATCAGTACAGATGCAAATAAAGCCTCCAAAAACCAAACACCCCCTTGGAAGTCCTAGATACTCCCGGCCCCTTAGTGGGGGAACTCCACATCAAAGGCAAAGGCAAATGGGATGGGGAGAATGAAAGAGCCTTTTCTGAGCAAAGGGGAACTCGCCCCAGAGAAGTGCTGAGTTGATGGTGCCCAAAGCCGGCCTTGTGAAGTAAGAGAGGCCTGGAGATTAGAAGGCCAAGAGGAAATAATGCTTTTCTTGTCTTGGCTGCAGGGGCAGAAGGAGAGCAACAGCTGGCAGGCATATGCAGCCTGTTAGGGGCACACTCCCATCAGACAGAAGGAAATCCTGCCCGGGGCTGGCAGGGCCAGAGCAGCCACTGGGGAGCAGGCGGTCTGGGGGTCTCAGGGAATCGGAGCTGTTGTTGCCAAGGCTTCAGGCCCGGTGTCCCCCCACCCCCCTACGGCTGCCTGAGCAGGGCCCCAGCCACTGGCCCCTAAGGCCCTTCCCCTTCCCAGGAGGTGTCAGATCCAATGATGCTATCGACAGAAACTTCGAGGACGCCTGGGGTTTATTTTGTATCCACTTCAAAATCTGTATGAACCCCCTTCCTCCTCGTCTGTGCCCGATGGGTGACTTTGACCCACTCCACAGCCTGGAATCCTTCTCCTCAGCCAGGCTAGACAGAGAGTGGCCTTCTTTTTTCCCCTCCAGCTTTTCCTTGGTTTCCTTTATGGGCCGAGGGATCAAACTCCTGAGAAAAGAATGAAGGCTGCCTGCCACCCCCTCTTGGACCCTCAGACTCAGAGCCTTTGGACCGTGTGACAAGATGCCCAGCATTAGCGTCTACTAATTAATCGGAGAACTGGCTCCCTATTGGCCCATAGCTTTTTACAAACCTGAATTAAACGAAGTGTTTATGTGACAGATATGTGGGAGGGATTTCAGATATAATCACCATCAATCTGGCTGCAGCCAAAATAAATTCTGTGAAAAGTAAAACAAACTCTTGCCCAGACAAAGTAGGCCTTAGGGGTCTCCAGCAATAATCTGTGTTTTCTTATTTAGCCTCATCTAATATTTCTGCTCCTTTCGGCCTAGATAGGATCTCTGCACACAGGGCACTCTCGCTGCAGCTGACAGGGGCGGACACATGCTCTTGCCCCCTGAGTGGATGGAGAGGGGAAGGGATGTTGCTATTTACATTAAAATGCTTAGTTCAAATAAACCGGCTCTGGCTGGGCACCGGGTGGCGTGGGCACGGGAGATGGAGGTGGGCGGGGGAGAAGCCTGGCTGTAAGGTGGGAGGTGTACTACAGTCTCCCTTCCTCCACCTGCTAGGGTCAGGGCCACGGGAGAGAAGTCGCGACTGTTGGTCCTTTCAGAGAGGGGCTGGGTTAGGCCCCGTCAGTGTGCGTGTGAGGTGTGCGGGCTTTCTGCGCACGCTCTCTCCTTCAGCTGTTGTAGCACTCCTGTGAGGAAACAGTGAGGAAACTGAAGCTCAGACAGAGTAACTACTCCCCCCACGCTAAAGCCATGACATTGGGCTTTGACCCTGACTCTGAAAGCCTGTGCAGTCTCTCTCCTCAATACCTTGCTAAATAAAGAGGAACCAGGCTTAGCCACTCCTCCCTGTGAAGAGGCCTTTGGGCACCTCTGACACCCCTGCCCTTCATCCTTCTCTCTCTCTCTCTTTCTCTCTCTCTCTCTCACAGCTGGGGCTGTTTCACGCTCCCTTACTCTGGCTCTCCCCCCTTTGGCCCAGCTTGTCCCCAATTCCCAAACCAGGCCTGCGGTAAGGAGGGAGATGTTGAGGGTCCCCAGACTACCAGTCACCCGTCCTGCCTGTCTGGTAGCTGAGCACAGCACTAGCCTCCTGCCTGAGCTCCAGCTCTTCCCCCTCCGGGTCCTGCCCTGGTGACTAGCCTAGGATCCCAGGAGCCCCCCAAGAGCCAAGACTCCTGCTTGCTCCATTCAGATGTCTGGGGGCTTGATGCCAGCTCTCCCGCTGACCTGTACCCAGGCTTGGCATATGTACTGAGATTCTACAACATTGGGGAAACCCCCTCCTTCTCCAGCCACTGCCCCACTGCTTAACACTTGCCTGGGCCCAGCTCTAGAGGAAGTCATGCCCGTTGAACTCAGCGCCTGCCCATGTGTCTGAATCCCTGTCTTGGCTCCTGCGTTTGTTGCCACATCAGTGGGTCTGGGGCCACATTCTGTCCCTTCCTCGATAGCTACAATTGCTATATGTAGCATTCTTGCTGCTATGCCTTCCTGATTCTGAGATGGGAGAGCTCCTCTGAAAATCTACCATGAAGGATATGTTTTTCTGTTTTTGTTTTTGTTTTTTCCATCTGCCCCTTTACTCCTTTGTAAGAACTCCATCTAGAGTCTTAGATGTGTGACCTTGGATGAGTCATTTCATCTTTAGCCTCAGTTATAAAATGGAGGTAATAATACTTCTCTGAAAAGGTTATTGTAAGGATTAGAATAATAGAAAGATTAGAGTTAATGTAAAATGTTAAAGTATCTGGCACAAGGTAGATACTTGTAGACTCAAAAGGTCCCCACCTGGTCACAGCACTCCTTTTCCCCTCAATGAAAGTAAAGGGACAGTTTCTCTGTTCCCTGCCAACCATGCAGCCCCAAAAGGAGATGATTCTATGATGCTTCAGCTTGTAGACCCTTGAATAGGGCAGAAGGAAAACCTCTGTCTGAAATAGAAGTATGTTTGTAACTTTGCAAACCCATTTGTTTGTCATTCAAGAATACCTATTGAGGATCTATGTGCCAAACGCTCTTAGAGGCCCTTGGGATACATCCGTGAGTTAAAAACATCTGCCTCCCTGGAGTTTGTATTCTACCAACTGTAGGCAGATGATAAATAGCAATCATAAACCATAAGAAATGTATACATTGTGACAGAAGGAAAAAATGCCAGTGAAGGAAAGAGCAAGGTAAGAGTGATTGGAAGTACTGAGCAGGGGCTGAGTTACACGTTCACATAGGGTGTTTGGGGCAGGCCTTATAGAGAAGGTAAGGTGTGAACATAGACTTGAGGGAAGTGAGGATGTTAGCCATGAAGGCAACTCGGGACGGGTGTTCCGGGCAAAGGGAACAGTAGGTGCAAAGGCTCTGAGGCAGGGCTGTGTCTGCATATTTAAGGAACAGCAAAGAGGCCAAAGTGGCCAGAGTGAAGTGAGCGCTAGGGGAAGCAGAAGGAGGTAAAGTCAGATTTGAGGTCAGAAAGACGACAAGAACCAGATCACGGAGGGCCTTGCAGGCCCCATAAGACTTGGAGTCCTTTCTGACCCTACTCGAGGAAATTCATGAAGGCCAGTCTCTCTCATTAGTCGAGCTAGAGTTCAAGAAATTCAACAAATATTTCTTGACTTTGTACGCCAAGTCCTAAGGCATACGTTGATGAGTATGGCTGTCTCTGCCTTCAAGAGGTTCAAGTTTGAATTCCAGCGGTTGTGGCAGCAGGATGCCGAGGAAAGCGTGCCGCACTAGGAGGTGGGAGGCCTGGGTTCTAGTTCTGCCATCCATGTAACCTTGGCCATTCGCCAAACCTCAGCTTCCTCAGATTCCTGGAGAGAATTATCTATGTCCCGGTCACTTCGTAGGTGCTACGGCGATCAAATGAATGAAGGCACGCAAAGACTTGTGGAAAACTGAACAGCCCCGTATAAATAGACGGGGGTTTAGGGAACCAAGTTAACATGGTTGCTGCCCTATGTCCCTTTCCTGGAGCCAGTCGACTCGGTCCGTGTTGTCATCTTTGCGCTGCCTTCTTCTCTCTCCGTGACCTCACTGGCACGCACACTCCCCCTGGTGAGAATCACCACAGCCGCTCATTCGGGTTGGTGCAGATGTCCAGCATGAAAAACACATCCAGGGGTATCTGCTTCGCAAAGGAAATTTCCCGTGCCTTCTCTATGTCACGCTTCCCTGATCAGATAAAGGGGCAATAGGGGCGAACTTTTAAGTCAAGTACGCACGACTCCAACCAACAATAACAAAAACAGGCCCACAGGTTGCCGAGCACGGTGAGCTTTTAAAATGCATTCAGACGGTGTGAGGATATTAATAGGGAGACACGTATCTCATTTCAGGCTACACAGCGGGTGCCACAGTGGGACATGGAAATGCGGGCCGCTTCAAGATTAGCTTAAACCAAAGGGAAGGACCCGGCTGGAATACAGACACACCTCAGGCTGTGTCCCAGGCGCCGGGCTTCCAGCTCCGACAACACAGCCTGTCAACTCAGCTCTGTTGTGAGTGGAACTGGACACTCGTGGTGGCCAAAAACAACAGTTGACTAAAATAATGAAGCTATGTGTGGACAGTGATAGAGGCAGAGAAGAATAGAGCCGGACAGGCCCCGTAGAAATCTTCTAGAACACTCTTCCTTTATTTTACAGGTAAGGACACCAAGACCTGCGGGTCATGATGTGACTACAGTAACGATGAGACTCTAATGTCATTTTCATTGTGAGTGCATTTGCCTCCAATGGGGTCACAGCATTCGAAAGGATAACTCCAGTTATCCTTTCTGTGTCCCTGCGACCTTCTGGACACAGGACTAACCAAATGGGGGTCCAGTTGTGGGGATGGACTGTGTTGTCTCTGTGGAAAGGGTGCTGGATAATCAATCCAGAGATCTGGTCTGAGGCCTGGCTCTGGTCTTATTTACTGGGTGACATTTATCTCCTCGTCTGTTTTCTTCACTGCAAGACATGCAATGTACATAGCTAAAACAATGTGTGTTCCAAGACTCTGAAAACCAAAATTGTTTTCCACTTCTCTTTTCCAGATTCCAATCTGTCATTTGTGAGGACGTGGTTCCGAATTAGAAGGTGAGTCTCAGAACAGGGGAGGTGGGGAAGCTAGCTGGCCCCACATGGACCTTCTTGGTCACAGTTTACAGGGCTTTTCACCATCGATGCCCACCTCCTCCCCCGCCACCCCGGGCCCCCCAGCACACCCTCCACAGCCCCACCAGCGTTCTCAGCAGCACTCACGTTGTCCTCAAGTTTGCAAATGTCCCTTCTTCACCAGGGCAACTCCTCCTGTCCTTTAAAACGGTAGCATTGCTACATCAGTAGGACCATTCCCAGCTCCCTCCCACAAATTAGCTGCTATCTTCTCTGTGTGCCCGTAAAGAGAACAGACCCAAGAGCCAACCATGGGGGCTTAAATCCCAGCTCTGTCACGTACGACAGGCTTGCCTTGGTCATGTTATTTTGCCTCTCTGTGTCTCAGTTTCCTGATTTATAAAATGGGGACAATAAGAGAATCTAGAGCATAGAGCTATTCTGAGGAGTAAGCGAATTAGTATAAGTTAAAGTGTATAGAACCGTGCCTGGTTCATGGTAACTGCTACAAAAATATTTTCTGTTATTATTATTATTAGACTACGTAAGATATCCCATGCAATGTAATAGATTACATATCTGGTCTGCCTCTCCTACTCAGAATATCACAGCCAGAACAGAGTTCTATTTTTCTCTTTTCTCAGTGCTTAACACTATGTCAGGAACATATTAAGTGCTCAATAAACATTTGTAGGATAAATGATTGGGCGTGGTCTATATAATCACGTCTATGACATCATTCACGTCGTTTTTCTCCAGTAAACTTCAAAGGACAAGCAATATGTCAACTATACCTCCGTGGCCGTCATTTGAATTGTCTTGTTGTTTTAAAAATTCCCTAAGTTTCATTTTTGCTTAAATAACAAAGAAAGTTGTCTTGGAAATTTAACCAGTAGAACTATAACCTGGAAACAAGTGAAACTCAATTGGTAATAAGTTTTTCCACTTAGACTTGTGGGCCCAGCCACATTGTTTTAGACAGGGTTTCAAGAACAGAGTCTAGGGCAGGGTTCTATTTGAAGAATAATTAATATAAAAGACGACCTCCCCCCAACAGTGTACCACCGCCAAAGTCTTTGGGATCATATGGTGTGAGGGGGACAGAAGACTTAGATGAGCAAATACAACCTCCAGGAGGAGACAGATGCTCTAAGGATACACAGCATGGTGGGGGGAGGTCAGGTGGGTTGGGGGTATAATTTCCTAGAAGCGGATTTTAAGTCACTGGTTCCACTTCCTGCTCTTAAGCTCATGACTGTGCACAATATCCTGAAACTGACACCTGAGAGACTCTACGAATTTGGGTTTTGGGTAAAGGGCAGCTGGGGAAACAGCTCCCTTCCTATTGTGCTCTTAATTTCCTCTGTCCAATAGTATTCTTTTTTTTTAAGTTTTTATTTTAATTCCAGTTAGTTAACATACAGTGTAATATTAGTTTCAGGTGTATGATATAGTAATTCAGCACTTCCATACATCACCTGGTGCTCATCACAAGTGCCCTCCTTAATCCCCATCACCTATTTCACCCATCCCCCCACCCACCTCCCCTCTGGTAACCATCAGTTTATTCTCTATAGTTAAGTCTGTTTCTTGGTTTGCCTCTCTCTCTCTTTTTTCCCCCAATAGTATTCTTAGATACAACAAAATACAATCCCTTCAAGGGTTTATAGGGTTAAAATGCAACCATATTATCTCTTTCTGATAGTTGCTGGTGAAGCTGATAACTTAGTAAATGATGCTATCTGATAATATTTAGATATTAGCTAAGGCAGTGATACAAATATATGTATTCGTGAATAGAATATGCATGTGGTATTGTTTATAATGTTTAAACAACATAAGGTAGGAATGGATAATCAGGAATATCGACTTGCTTTCTTCACCTATTTTATGATACGATTTCTAGGCCAATAGCCACACAAGAGGATCCATCAGGTGAGTGGAGAAAGGGATATTGTAAATTGTCTGCTAAGATGGCTGCCAACAATTCCTTCCCTCCCTGGACGTTCGAGTTGTGCTTCCCATCGAGAGGTGGAGTTTATTTCTCCTCCCCTTGAACCTGGGGCTGGCCTTGTGACTTGCTGTGACCAAGAGAATTCTGCAGACACAATACTGTGCCTCTCTGAGCCTTGTAACAGGACTTTCACGGACCTGACAGCTTTTACTTTCACTCTCAGAGCTCTGAGCCACCATGTAAAGACCCTGCTGGAGAAGGGAGACCAGACAACCCCAAAAGCCCTTTCCAGCCTCTCCAGCCAAGGAGAGGGATGGGAGTGTGATGCCATCTTGACCCTCCAGCCCCAGTCAAGATCCTCTCCCTTAACACCACTTGGAAACGAGGTAAGCTGGTCTCCCAAAAACCCTGTCCAGTTCATACCATCATGAGCACACAGTTGTTGTTCTGGACCACTTGAATCTGGAAGGTGGTGTTACACAGCAGTACATCCCTGAAACTAGGGATAGCACTGATCTACATTCTTATCTGAGATCTCTTCCTGTGTCATCTCTTCTTTGGATTAGGACAGGTTAGGAGAAATCTTGAGTGCCTCTCTCTCCCCATTGCTCCTACTAGACACTGCTGGTTGAGACAATGCTCTTTCCCATTTAGCCCAGATTCTGCCTTAAACCTCACCACAGAGCTCTAGACAGCAACCACTAAGTCATGAGTGTAGGTCTTTGAACTGAAACTATTTGCCATTCTAGGACTAATTATCATGTTTTGAAAATAAAGGGGATGTGGTGTACCCTAGTAATCCATTATACCTTCCAAAGCCACGGAATGCTTAAGATGATAGAACTTTAGAGATCCTCTAACCTAGCGGTCTGAACCCTGGCTGCATATTAAAATTATCTGGGCTGCTTTATTGTTTGTTTTGTTTCGTACTTTCAAGACAGACTTTTAAAAAAATAAACAGAATTTAAAACATTTTACATGATTATAGATTAATGTAATATTACAGACACCTTAAAGCTCAAAGCTACAAACATAATTCAGATTACAAAAGTGATTTGACCAGGTTACAAACCTAAAACATGACCTTTTTTATATTATCCAAGTAACTGCAAACAAACCTCTCTTTAAGGGTGTCAGTGCAGTCTTTTAAAACTATTTCACCTGGAATTACTTAAATTTTTAACCATTCTAAAGTATGAAAATATAAACATTTTGGTGTATTTTTCCATATATTTTGAGTACAGAGTACAGATCCAAGTAGATATTATTATTCATGATTGAGAGGAGAATATGTTTCAAATACAAATTCACCAACTTACTGTATGAAGAATCAGAGGTGAAAAGATTTATCTAAATTCTTCTTAACTCTTCCTATTTAAGGTAGTATGCCTTCTCTCCCATACTTTTAGTGTAAATACTTTATAAACAAATGTGACCGTGTGTTAATGCTACATTTCTTAGGATTAATAAAGAAAAATGAGGTGGAAGAGACTTCAGGTAAAATCTCAGAAGTGACGTCTCATAGCCTAAGCACTATATTTAAGGGTGTACTCGATTTTACAATACAAGGTGTTTTCAGCTGTACTGGTTTTCCCAGTAACTCTACGTCTACGTTGCTGAGGACCCACTTCTTAATGCAGAAACAGACCACCATATTTCTATAATTGCTTTTTAAAATTCGAACTTAGAAACATCTAGATGCTAACAGACTCGAAAATAAAGACCAGTTTAAAACTGGGCTCTTTTCATGTTTTTTTGTTTCTTTTTTTATTTTAACAATAGCATTGATAGTTCTCTTGGTGACTGCAGACATGTGGGGCTGTTTGGTGGCATTCAGAACCACTGTAGTCATGGTGGCTTTCTTGATTGGTGTCTGGTCTTCAGTCATTATAAGGAGTTACTTGTCAGAAACGACTGTCCAACCAGCATGACTGCCTTTATGCCTCTATCGTTTTCAGGATGTTGGTACCTGGCATATTTTCCCCAAATCGCCTTGCCTCCTTGTGTCACAAGGCCCAACTCACTCACGTTCATCTCAGTGATAGTACCTTTGGTAATAACACCCAAAGTTGTATATAGTGGGGATCAGGGATTCCTTTTTACACCAAGTATCGGCAGGCAAAAGTGGCTTTCAATTCAGAATGTGTTACATGGGGCTTTTTGCAACGGAAGCCCACTGGCCTAACGAATCTCTCCTGTGAGGGTTTTCAAGGAAAGCCATCTCCAGCAAAGCAGACTTTAGTGACCATCCTCTTCCATGCTTTGTACTTTCTCTTTCCTGTTCGAATATTTTCGATACTTCTGTTTCTCCCTGGGCACGAACTTTGGGCAAAGGGACTTCCCATTTGCCTGCTTTCTCCTGGCGTTTTTGTTTCATCATGTTGGAAAGGACTGTCCCTCCCCATCCAGCAGAAGTGCAGGCACTGCTCCTCGTGGAGTCTCACCATCAGTCTTTCGTTTGGGGCTTCTCCTTTCATGCATTTTGATAGTCTTTTCCATTTGTATTTTCTCAGCCTGGCCCTGTTCATGGTAGAGCTCAGCTTTCAGGCCAATCATCTTTTTTTGCCTTCTTTGAACGTTCTTGAGCCTCCAAACCTTCCTTCTTCCTCTTTTTCTCCTGGTCATCCAAACGATGGCCACAGTGCTTCCGGTGTACCTCAGTATATTCATTTTGTGGCCTGGTGATGGGGCAGTCACCAGGTGCTGCTGCTGGTGTGAAGAAGCTCTCAATTTTCGGGTGTCACAGAGCCAGGAGCTGACTCCATGCTGCCCCGCGACAGGAAGGAGACTCCCTGGGCTGCTTTAAAAATTGAACTGATGTCAGGGCCTCACCCCACACTCGTTCAGATTCAATTGGGCCTCGTTATTTTAAACGACACGTATTTCTTACTAGCAAAGAAACGTGACTTTACAAATTGGGGCCCGAAGGAGCAGATCACAGCTGGCTGAACCCTGGTGAGGAACTATCTGGAGGGCTCATGGGATATCATGGGCAGTCTGTCCAAGGACTCAGAGCACTGGAAAGGGAGGTAGGTTTCCTAAAGAGGAAATGAGGCTTCACCTGAGGGCAGAAGGGCAGGCACTCAGGAGAGCCAGCTCCTAGGCCTGAGGGTAGACAACGCTTCCCTTGGTCAGGGAAAGCCAGGAGCTGCTCTGCGAGGGCAGTTTTGATATATGACTCCAGATGTGACTGGAAGGTACAGTGTGTATGTTGAGGTTTTTCTGTGGAGAATTTTTTAAACCTCAGACCAGATTGTCAAAGAATTGAGACGAAGTATGAAGCACATGAGAGATGTGTTTGACACAATAGGGTCAGAAAAGTTCAAGGCGCCCTCTCCCCTGGCATGTTTGTCAGGAGCACTAAAATACAAGGAGGGGACTAGAAACCTTATGACAGTAAAATTTTAAGGCTTCATTTTTTCGGTAAAATATGACTTGCTCTCAGGTGTGTGATTTGGTAGCTTTGATGCAAATATATAGTAAATCGCGCCTCTTTGCTGAAATCTGAAGAGTTTTCTGCATATAAATAAAAACCACGAGTGTGATAAAATTGCTTTTGATCACCTCACATGAAAGGTGTTAGGAACTTTCAGACTGTTACTATAATTAAAGTGCTTGGGATGAAAAAACTCTTACTTGAGTATCTCTCCTCCTGTCCTGTCTTAAAAGGCTTTTCTGGTGAAAAGCACACTCACCCACTTCGGTATTGTTTTGACCCTACTTTGTAGTATGAAGAAACGTTACAGCTTTCAGTGACAGCAGAAAAATTGTCTTGTAGTTGAAAACACTGCAAACCACAAAGGACATTGGAATTTGAAAAAAATGAACTAAATTTCTCTTCACAGCTTCAGTCGAAAGGGCTGACTTCTAAAGAACTCTTTTGTCAGTAAAGGAATTGCCTGGAGACCTTCTTTCTTTCTTTTCCTGGGTCAGCTTCTTGCTCTCCTGTCTATAGGGTCACCATGCCTGACTTGCTCTTTCTACAGGTCTTTTTAAAATTGCTTTTTGTATTTGCTTTATATACTAATCACTGTTTTTATTCCACAAGCATAGACTAATTTAAGAGGGATCTTTCCTCAAGTGAATACTCCCATCTACTTACACTTCCGAGTATCCCAATGGCTACCTCCTGGGTCATCCCGGCTCCATCCCACCTGCTTCAGTCATCCCATGCTCTCTCAAGATTTCATAGTCAGAACTTTGACTCTGCATATGCCACAGCTCTACTCAAAATATTTAAGGGATTCCCTTTGGCTTACAGAATAAAGCTCAAAGCCCTTAGCCTGGCCTTCAAGACGCTCTATAGTCTGTTATCTCTGGCACTCACCTCACTTGAAAACTTGGATCCAAATTTGCTGCTTTGCTTGCTCCTATTCCCATGTCTGGCAACTTGGCTTTCATCCTGCTAGAAATGTCTTCCTCCCTCTGGTATAATTCCTGTAAGGTCCAGCTCACTTCTACCTCTGCTGGGAAGCTTCCCGCAGTTACCCTGTTCAAATCCCTTGAACTTTAGTGGGAGTTATTTGAGATTTAGCATACCCTGACTTATATTTTTTCTTTTTTTATTTAAATTCAATTAGCTAACATATAATATATCATTAGTTTCAGATGTAGAGTTCAGTTATTCATCAGTTGTATATAACACCCAGTGCTCATCACATCACGTGCCCTTCTTAATGCCCATCACCCAGGTACCCCATCACCCCCACCCACCTCCCTTCCAGCAACCCTCAGTTTGGTTCCTATGATTAGGAGACTCTTATGGTTTGTCTCCCCCTCTGATTTCTTCCCATTCAGTTTTCCCTCCCTTCTTCTATGACCCTCTGTGCTTTCTTATATTCCACATGAGTAAAACCATATAATAATTGTCTTTCTTTGATTGACTTATTTCGCTCAGCATGATACACTCCCGTTCCATCCACATTGATGTAAATGGTAAAAATTCATCCTTCTTCATGGCTAAGTAATAGTCCTGTGTGTGTGTGTGTGTATGTGTGTGTGTGTGTGTGTGTGTGTGTGTGTACCACATCTTTATCCAATCATCTGTTAGTGGACGTCTGGGCTCTTTCCATAGTTTGGCTATTGTGGACATTGCTGCTATAAACATTAGGGTGCAGGTGCCCCTTCAGATCACCTCATTTGTATCTTTGGGGTAAATACCTAGTAGTGCAACTACTGGATTATAGGGTAGCTCTATTTTTAACTTCTTGAGGAACCTCCATACTGTTTTCTTGAATGGCTATACCAGCTTGCATTTCCACCAACAGTGTAAGAGTGTTTCCCTTTCTCCGCATCCTTGCCAACATTTGTTGTCTCCTATCTTGTTAATTTTAGCCATTCTGACCGGTGTAGGTGGTATCTCATTATGGTTTTGATTTGTATTTCCCGGCTGACAAGTGATGTGGAGCATTTTTTCATGTATCTGTTGGCCATTTGTGTGTCTTCTTTGGAGAAATGTCTGTTCATGTCTTTTGCCCATTTCTTGACTGTATTATTTGTTTTGAGGGTGTTGAGTTAGATAAGTTTTTTATAGATCTTGGATACTAGTCCTTTATCTGGTATGTCACTTGCAAATATCTTCTCCCATTCCATAGGTTGCCTTTTAGTTTTGCTGACTGTGTCTTTTGCTGTGCAAAAGCTTTTTATCTTGATGAAGTCCCAGTAGTTCATTTTTGCCTTTGTTTCCCTTGCCTTTGGAGATGGTCTAGCAAGAAGTTGCTGGGCCAAGGTTGAAGACGTTGCTGCCTGTGTTCTCCTCTAGGATTTTGATGGATTCCTGTCTCACATTTAGGTCTTTCATCCATTTTGATTTATCTTTGTGTATGGTATAAGAAAATGGTCCAGTTTCATTCTTCTACAAGTGGCTGTCACTTTTCCCAACACCATTTGATGAAGAGACTGTCTTTTTTCCATTGGATATTCTTTCCTGCTTTGTCGAAGATTAGTTGACCGTAGAGTTGAGGGTCCATTTCTGGGTTCTCTATTCTGTTCCATTGACCTATGTGTCTGTTTTTGTGCCAGTACCATACTGTCTTGATGATTACAGCTTTGTAATACAGCTTGAAGTCTGGCATTGTGATGCCACCAGCTTTGGTTTTCTTTTTCAACATTCCTCTGGCTATTCAGGGTCTTTTCTGAAATCAGTTGCATTTCTGTACACTAACAATGAAACAGAAGAAAGAGAAATTAAGGAATCAATCCCATTTGCAATTGCACCAAAAACCATAAGGAATAAATCTAACCAAAGAGGTAAATGATCTGTACTCTGAAAACTACAGAACACTCATGAAAGAAATTGAGGAAGACACCAAGAAATGGAAAAATATTCCATACTCATGGATTGGAAGAAAAAATATTGTTAAAATGTCTATGCTACCTAGAGCAATCCACACATTCAATGTAATCCCTACCAAAATATCATAGACATTTTTCACAGAGCTGGAACAAATAATCCTAGAATTGTACAGAACCAGAAAAGACTCCAAATATATATATATTTGGAGATATATTTGGAGATATAGATATAGATATAGATATCTATAGATATAGATATAGATATAGATATAGATATATATCTTTACAGGCATAGCAGAGGGAAAGGCATGCTTATTTCCAGGCCTAAAAGCTATTTGCATCAGTTTTCACTGTCGCATACAAGATCACTGGATTTCAACAAAAATTTATGAAACATACAAAAAAGCACGGGAAAAGACACTATCAAGAGACAAAGCAATCAACAGGGTCAGACTCAGATATAACATAGATGTTGGATTGATCAGACAGATATCTGTGGTTTCTATGTTAAATGTTCTAATGGAACAGACGGACAACGCACAATAGCAGATGGGTAATTTTAGTAGAGAGAGAGAAATAATAAGAAAGCATCAAATGAAAGTGCTAGAAATGAAAGTGCTAGTAAAAGAGTTGAAGAATGCCTTCAGTGGGTTCATTAGTAAACTTGATACAACCAAGAAAAGAATCATTGAATATGAAGATCTATTTGTATGAAATTACCCAAATGGAAGCACACACACATGAGTGA
The DNA here is from genome assembly GCF_017311325.1 of Ursus maritimus. Lineage (NCBI taxonomy): Eukaryota > Metazoa > Chordata > Mammalia > Carnivora > Ursidae > Ursus > Ursus maritimus. The sequence continues at coordinate 71,790,902 of NW_024426774.1, forward strand.
AAAAAGAAAGAAAAACAGAGCATGTAAAAATCTGCAGGACAATATCAAAATATCTAATATACATATAAATTACAATTTTAGAAAGAGAGAAGAGAGAAAAGACAGAAGAAATATTTAAAGAAATAATGGCTGAAAAGTTTCAAAATTAATTATAAACATCACCCATGGATCTAAAAAGCTCAGAGAGCACCAAGCAGAATAGCAAAACAAAAGCAAAAGTAAAAAGTGGAAATGGTATCCCACTATTGTTTAATTCTCTACTGGTGAGCAGTGAAGGTGATTTTTTTTGTGTTTAGTATTGACTTGTAATTTGTCTTTTATGAATTGCCAATTCATATCTTTCACCCATTTTTCTGTTGGTCTATTTGTCTTTTTCTTTTTTAAGATTTTATTTATTTATTTGAGAGAGAGAGAG